>NC_056744.1:456945122-457177008 GCF_019279795.1 Protopterus annectens | reverse complement strand
TGGTGTGTGGTGGCTGTGCAGCTGATGTGTGTTATACTGCTCTTTTAGGACATTGTCATATTATTTCATTGCTTTGCAACTTCTGTGCACATATCCTGGGGGTCTGCTGTTCTTTCTACGTACGTGCCATTTATGTCATTTTTTACATTTTGTGCATATTGTCTTTGGACATTCTCGGTACCTTTCCACATTGCCATATTGCACCTATATGATACCTGACTTTGACAGCCTTCCGTTACTCCTCCAGTATGTTTGGGTAAATGTAAACCGTTTTTGGTTTACATTGCGTGCCCTTCCCACGCCTCGCCCGCCGTGGATCGCTATTTGCCCTCATTTGCATGGTGCAATACCACACACAGTGTGTTTTGCATACCTACGCCGGGGGCGGAGATGGTCCGGCGCACGCCGGTAGTGCACGTGGAATTCATTCATACCTGAATCGCTCAGCAGCCATATTTGGCGTTATAACGCCGACGCTATGCTGGCGCCTGGCGCAAGGTTCATGAATCCCGGGGAATGTTTATGCATATCCAGATCTAAATGATTGATCTTCCTTAAAATGTATACTCAAACTTAAGTCTCTTGAGAGATGAGATTTTATGTTTTATGAACAATATGTTTATATATCGTTTACTGTTTTCATCAAGTGAGTTAATGATTTAATAATTTTCTTTATTTTTTCTATTCTTTTTCTGATATATAACATGATGCAGGAAATAGATTTTATATTTGTTCATCCTTATAGTTGTTTTTATGAAGACTGTATAGCTTTAATTGTTGATTGCTATCATGATGTCATACTTTTGATGTTATTTAAATTTGTGATGTGCTATTTTTTTTTGTCTGAAGAAGTTCATGTCATTTAAGTGAACAAAAGCATTTATAAAGAATCATTTGGAGAACTACACTTACCTTTTGTTTTATTCTATTAGTTTATCATTTATTTTTTGTTTTGATGTGTGGTTTGAATATGGGAAGTGGAACTTCTTCAAGTTCTCAGTCACTCTTTTTTCAAGAAACAATGTCGGCCCCCAATGAAGTGAATGCTGTTGGGAATCTTACTATGCTTATCCAGCAATTGACTTCTCGAGTTGATGCTTTGGCTATGAGAATGGACAGTGTCAATTTTATGCAGAATGGCACTGTTATATCCTCTGGTATGAGGAGTTCATCGCAAACTGAGGTAACCAGTTTGTCTTTATCTACTATTTCCTCAGCACCTTTAAGCCTTGCTTCCTATCAGGTTTCTACTAGAGCTACACACTCTCTGAACACTAACGTTACTCAAATAACACAAGGCTCTAATTTTGAACATGTGCATTCTGGCGTTACCATTCCTTCATTGTTAGAATGTTTAAATGAGCCTATTCATCTTCTGCCTAATTCTACTACTGATAGAAGCATTAGCAATGGTAATGACCTAACTGTTGGCATGAACATTGTTTCCAATCTTAAATTATTAGATGGGAAGTTATATAAATTTAAGAAATTACAATTGGAAATAATATATTTGCAAGAATGTATCAACAGACGTCAGATCCCTAAATAGCTTCGTCAATGAAAGTTCCCTACTGGGCTGATTCCCCATTCTACTTTCCATTGTCAACTTTTAGAACTGTTCGATATTCAAGGCTGTGACTTTTTAAAAATATTGGTCAGACACTATTCCGAACAAATGGATGACCTTAAGAACAAACTCATCTGTTTAAAGACTGACATCAAAGGTGAAATTTACTTTCTCCATTATAAATTCGATTTTAGTCAGATTTTTAACAGTATTGACAATACTTTATTAAGACTTGAGATGTCAAAATCAAAAAATTTTGAACGAGACAGGAGGGATTATTTAAATGGAACTGCCTATCCCCTCCCACCTGTCTCACGATTGCCTGACAATTAAAATACGCCATCTCCTGATTTGTCTAGAGTTGATGATGGGTGTGAATATGGTAATTCTAGTTCCTGGACTCCTGATACCAACATGAATAATCATGATGTTGATAATATACCTGTGAGATGCAGTGAACGTTTGAGAGATCTTCAACAGCCTAATGGCCAATCGGGGAACTAGGATTTTCCCTCCAGCACGAGAGTGAACCATTCACAGTGGAGGGGTGGGTCAACCAACAATTGTCAGCAGAAGAAGTCCAACAGACACAAGAGATGATGGACTTTACAGTGCTTTCTCAATGGTCATCTGACAGGGACTAGCTTTCCACCCCCACATTACGAATCCTAACAAATTTAACTGGAGACTTCAACATTTATAATTATTCAAATTTTGATATTTCTGGTGAATTAGTAGAAATATTGGCCAAAGGTTTGTCATTTGTGCCTACAAAACATGCAGACTTGTCTCATACACTCCTCGACTTAAAGGTGTATACACAACATTAAATTTAAACATCCTACTGAATAACAAAGGAAGTCTGAACAATGACTGCAGGGTTTCTAGTGTTTTCAACCCACCATTGAATGAGATTATCCTTTTTTTTGAGAAATTGTTTGAATTAGACATTAGAATTTTGCTGGCTAAACCTTTAAATTACCATGTACATAATATTTCTAGCGAGGAGAGATGTGCATTGAATTTATTGAAAACACAGAAAGTAAGAGTTCTCAAACCAGATAAGGTAATGGTTTAATTTGTATGAATGAGGAGGATTATATAAGTAATCTGACAGATTTACTTAATACTGACTCTTATGAGAAAGTATCTATTAACAAATTTAATGGCGCCTATCAATGTGTTAGATCATTGTTGCATGATTTGTTTATTAAAACAAGGATTGACATTGATATGTTTAACTGTGTCAACACTGTGGCCCCAATAAATCCAACAATCTTCAGCTTGCCCAAAATTCACAAAAATTTGTTGAATCCACCTCTCCATCCCATTGTAGATGGGAGAAAAAGCATTGCATATGCATGTGCTAAAATTGTCGATTTGAAACTAAAAACACATCTTGTGGGTGAAACACAGATATGTCATGACTCTTGGGAATTTTTAAAATCTTTAAACACTTTGGAATTTAATTCTAACTACAACTTCCTAACAATTGATGTTAGGAATTTGCATTCGGTTATTTTGCAGGCCTTGGGAATCAGTTGGACAAGAGAATTTCTTCATAACAAGGGGGTTCAAGGTGAAGAAATTGATTTGATTGAATACTTGTTGGACATTGATTTGTCCAACAATTATATTCTTTACAATGGTGAATATTTTTTGCAGACGACAGGGGGTGGCCATGGAGTCTCCTTGTGGTGGGAGCTTTGCTAATTACATTATGGCTTTCTGGGAAAAGAAATTTCTGCTTAAGAGTGAGATCTTTAAGGAGAAGATTTTTTGGTACATCCAATATTTGGATGACATTTTTGTCATTATTAAGGGTGATGCCATTGTGGCCGATGAATTTGTTGAGTTAATTTTGGGACTCACTTCTTTCCTTAAATTTACTTCAGAATTTAGAACTGATAACATTTCCTATTTAGATGTATTATTGTATAAGGATATGTATGAATATAGATATGTAGCTAAGATCTTCAGAAAGCCCACATATTCTAAATCTTTCCTCCATTTTGAAAGCTCCCACCCTTTCCACCAGAAAAAAAACTGTTGTGAAAGGACAGTTAGTTAGGGCTGTCAGGATGACAACCCTTGATTGTGATTTTATTTCAGAATGTACACTCCTTAAAGAAATGTTCCTTAGAAGAGGATACCCATTTAAACTATTAAAACATCAGAAGTAATGAGGAAGAGGGAGTCAAGGTGGTTTCAACCAATCCTGAATAGACATCCCAAAAGCCCTGTAAGAGTCCATTTAGCGGGTGATGAGATAGTTACCTCTTCAAATGCACCCATAGAAACTGGACTGACCCCTATTTCATCCGAGTCCAATTTTACTTCCAATTTTATAACATCTTTCTCCCTAAATGCTGGTTCATTGAGAGATATTTTAGTAAAGAATTGGACAGGGCTCAGTGAAGATCCATTTGTTAAACCGAAGATTACTGAGATTCCTAAAGTTGTTTTCAAGCAAGGTTTTAATATGAAAAACATCCTAGAGAGTAAAGTTACATCTACCTTAATAACGCACATATGTTTAAATGTGGCAGGTATAATTTTTGTAAATTCATTGAGGCCACGAATAAATTTTGTATTAGGAACCAAGTTTATGATATCAAAGGTAGATATAATTGTAATACCGTTGGTGTGGTCTGTCTTGCTGTATGCCAGTTGTGTTCTGGTTTTTATATCGGCAAGACAGAGAGACACTTTAAACAAAGAGTATATGAACATCAGTAAAACATCAGTAGACAAAATATTGCTAATGCTTTGGCTAGACATATCCTGGAAAATCATGGTCACTTCTTTCATTATATGGTTATTGAACAGGTTAAAAAAAGATGTTCATGGTGCCCCTTGGAAACTCAAACTGGAAGAAAGAACCTCTAATCAAAGAAATCAAATCTTCTGCCATTTTAAGCATGTGCTTCTTGGGCACAGATCCTGAAGAACTAGGAGTGACACCAACAGAAGCTAAACCTGGCCTGCCTCTGGGAGAAGCCTTGGAAACAGAAGGAGAGGGCCTAACCACCCTAGGAAGGGAGGGGAGTACAGTAACCTGAGAAGCCCCTTCAGCCTGACCTGCCTCCTGAGAAGCCACATCCTGCAATAACAAGGTCTCCCCCTGGGACTCCAGAGAAACCTCCGGCGGAACCCCCGGTTCCACCGACACCTCTAAAGAACCGTCCGGTGCGGCGACTCTTCTTGCCTGGGCTTAGCTGCTTTGTCTTTGCGCTTCTTGAAGAAGGCCGGGAGCATCCGGCGGCATATTATAATTGCACCGCTTCGAAGACTAACCTGGCACAATCTAACCTTCGCAAAGTGCGGCTTATTGAACCTAGCACAAAAGCGACACCCAACAACGTCGTGCTCAGGCCCTAAACAAGGAATACACAAAGTATGATAATCTCTATGCGGTATCTGTTTCCCACAAGAAATACAGTTATTCACTTTTTCTGACATCCGGTAAACCACTGAGGCAAGAAAAACTAAAATATTCCCAACGGGTACTTAGCCAACTTTGACTCGGTCTGAAACTCCGAATTCGAAAAATTTCAGAGCGCCCGAGCGGCACTTGCGCTGCTTCTGCATCGGACCATGCGGCAAAAAAGACTGAGGATATGACGTCGGTCATGCACATTTGTACCCTGACGTCCTGATGTCAGTCTAATGCGCCTTGACCGACGTCAGCCTTATGCTTTGATATTCGGGCCGACCGAGGACAGCGGACTACCCAAGTGTAAGGACTGCAGCAATGTGAGATGAAGAACATCACAACTTCGCCATCCTCACACATATGTATTAAAGAGTTACCAGGCTAGAGAATGTAAACCTTCCACTGCCATTAAGTCCATGAGTACAACTAAAAATGTCCTGGTAATTGATGACTCCATTATCAAACAGACGGGTCAATATTAGAAGCATGAAAATGCTTCTGAGCGAATATGGAAACAGCGACACATATTCATCGAATTGCATTTAAGCGAGTCGATGAATATGTCATAGGGCAAGGAGATATTTGGCCAACTTCATGGAGTTGCCCTTTCCTTCCCTATAGTGCGATCTCAGAGTTGGTATATTTAGTTAGGAGGGTGGGGGGGCAGAGCCCCCCACATTGGGGGCTGTAGGGGTCAAAGCCCCCACCTGTTTATGGTGTTAAATTATTTTTTTTTTAGTGAACGGCCGCGTAAGTTTTTTCCCTGGGGAAAAATTTAATTACGTGGTTGTTCGCTATTTTCAGGTTTCGTGCATTATGTGTCGACTTTTATGTAGTCGCACATATGCACTTTCAGTCTTATAATATAGAACCAAACAGACAGACTCCATGCTTACAAGGCTGGACAAGGACATGGTGCCAGTTGCCTCTAGTGGTAGGATCGGTGATGTCATGAGGGTTTTTAGTTCCTCACACCAGGCAAATATAAATATGATTTAGTATTAGCCCACATAGTCAAAAATGACTTGCAGCTCTCAAACCTACACCACATGCAGAGAGACATGTTGGATGTCACTATGCATGTTTCAAATGCAGATAAGACTCTGGTCATGACTGTAAGCTTGCCTTCTTCAAGAATGATGCCTACGTACAAAGAAAAGACAAGCTGCTTCAACAATTAGCTAAGTAATTGGTGCCATTCTAGGGGTTCTGGTATGTGTCAACATGGAAGGAGATGGTAGACAGGTCAACTACTTTCACAAGAGATAACTTATGCAAACAGGTAACCTGTAAATGTTTCATCTCCCAGGCCCATGCTTACACTTTTCAAGGGTATCAGAACTTGTCAGACATTTGGGATGCATGGCTAGGCTTAAAAAGGCCCTTGTGGTCATTGGCCTAGTAAACACCTGTGAACCTATGAACCTACATCTTGTTCCATGACATCTGCTTACTGGTCAAAGCCCTTGATGCCCACATACTGCTTTCTTTATAAGCAAAGTCTGGCTGCTGGACATTACAATATAACTGATTAGAAGTACAGCAGATAACAATTAGACTATATAAAGGCTGCTCTTCTTATGGATGAAGTCTTAATAATAAATTGCGTGATCTTGAAGTTTTTTTTTGCAATTTTAACACATTCATGTCTGCATTATTTTAGACTTAGTTTCACTGTAAAGTTATTGCTCCCTCCTTACTTGTATTTAAAGTCTGTCACGGATTCAGATTTCAGGGAAGTTGCAGGGGCATTTCCATATTTGTCTGGAACCAAATCACCCCAGGTAGATTCCTCAAGACTTACAAATCAAACTTAGTGAACTCCAACTTACCCTAAACAAAACAGATTATCAGTTTATTGGCTGGTACAGGACACCCTCCCTGTCTCCAGATGACCAAAAAGATTTCTAAATGCATACAGAATTGGCAGTAATGAAAAAATGCTTATTATGAATGATTTGAATTACTCATAAACTGATGCACATATACCTCACAACGTGGGTATGCTTAAAGATTCCTGGACTTAGTAAATGCTAATTCCACAGAGCAAATAATGAACCACGGATTAAGAGAAGGAGTATCCTAGAATTTAGACTTACTGACACATATATTATCTCCTTCTCTAGTTAGATCTGTTCTGGCCTTCTCTTTGAAAGTCTTAGACACTCTAACATTAACAATTCTGAATTTAAGGACTTCAGACAGACAAGCTTTCTCAAACTCTTTGATGAACTAACAAAATGTACTTAAACTATCACCAGTCCTCATGTGGCTTTGGCTACCAGTCATGCAGATGAGTTCTGCTCTCACCTGCACATGTGTACAGGTATAGTAGTCCCCACAAGAACCAAATATAATAGGACATTTAATAACACACCACCTCGGTGGTCCACCAGCACAAATAGGTTCAGTAACAAAGGAAATAAAAAGAACTACTATAATAAATCAAAACCTACCCATAATAAAGGCACTACCAAAAGATCAGAAAAATACTAAATGTTAACTTAAGATGATTAAAGCAAAGCAAAATTAAAATTATCACCTTAACCCAAGTATAATTATAAATTCTTCTTTAATTACATTAGAAAATTAAGAAATAACACCAAGCAATATTCTGAACTAATCCAAAATGGTATTTCCCACTCGGTCCTGAAAGACATAGTTAATGTGCTTGCATATAAGTTTAGTACTAACTTTGCCCCTGAAAAAGTTACAAAAATTCTACAAATTATTGAGTCCCTTATACCAATAAGGTCTTCAAGGAACCTATCTTAACTGTGGTCTCAAAAGCTAAAAATATAATTTCCTCAGAACCAGACAACTTAGGTAGATGTCTATTAAACAGTGTCCAATGTGCTTGCATGGAGCCCCTTTTGACTTTATTTACTTTAAGCATAGCAACTGTGTAGGTCTATGGCACACAGAATGGCTGCTGTGATGCCTTTTCACAAGGGGGAGGGCTACCAAAGAGCCATGGAACTATAGACCCATCAACCTAACCAGCCTAATTTGCAAAGCCATGGAATGCATCATTTCTGATGTCATAAATTATGATGTCAAGCTTCATATAACTAAACCTTCAACAGTTTGGATTATCAAGGATAGATTATAACCCCTTAATTTAGTAAACTCCTTTGAAAAGGTTACAAGGCAAGGTCATGGTCATTCAGTTCAGGCAACCTGTCTAGCTCTGGCTAAGGCATTCAACACCACCCCTAATGCTTGTATTGTAAATAAGTTAAAAGTCATAAATATAGACAGTTACATGGCAGGGTGGATAGTAAACTGGCTGTAAGAATGGATATAGCTGAGGGTGAGGTGCCAAATCATATAGCAGAAGGTAACTAGTTGTATACCTCACAGCTCAGTATTCACCCTTCTTTTTGACATTTATTTCTCTATCCTTCTCAATGTAAACTTAGACCTTTGGCTAACTAAATTTGCTGATGTCTATAAGTTGGGTATAATTTTTTGATCATCTCCTGATAGGGGATCACTAAAACAAGAATAAGTCCCTTCAAACAAATGATGTACAGAAAAAGGGATAACACTGAATGCAAAAATGTGCAGTATTATCATATTTGTTAAGCAACCCTCATCTGCATCTTATAGTATAGCAAATACCCAACTTCAAACTGACATGATAGTCAGGGATCTAGGTATTCTGGTTGACAAACTCCTTTCCTTTAACCAACATGCAGCATTGGTAGTCAAAGAACCCTTTTATATATCCCATCTGATATCCAAAGGCATCTCATACAGGTTAAAAAGAAGTTATTATCCCTCTGTTCTCAGTTCTAATTTGGCCAATTATAAAACACACCTTAGGATTGCTAAATATGAGCAGGATACTGTTACTAGGATACAAAACTCTGTCTGGCCTCACTCAGGTTAATAAGACTGAATCCCTCATCAAGACATGTCATTTAGAAAATAGGTAGATGGGTAGGTTAAGCTTCTGCTGCGCATGGGTCTCTGTTGCAACTCCAAGGTGTATAATTTTACTCCTTATGATGCAATACTATGATAGTGAATGTAGGAGAAGATGTGCTGAGTCTGACATTGCAGTATTTCAAAGTTTTATCCCTAGTTAGAATTACAGTCACCTTAGAGTTAGTCTGTATAGCTAACAGAGGCATAGTCCCCCATGTTGAACATGCCTTTAACAATGTAACAAACTGATTTGTAATTATGTATTTCATGAAACTGCACTTTTTCACACTTGCAAAACAAGCAGCACTGGGTCTTCAACTTGTAATAGGGGGCCATTGTACTTCCTCTGCATTGATAAATGGCAGCCATTCCCTTTGAAAAAGTAATTGCTGGATGGCTGCATATCTCATTTAAAGTTCAAACATGCTGCTAAGAACTTACTTTCTAGAGCTCTCTAGTGTTAACATATTTACTCTAACTGATTGAGAAAGGTCTTTGTGAAGCCCCAAGAGATGAACCAAAGCTGTCTAGCTTTAAACATGACCCTTTGTTGGTTTCTAAATTTGGAAATTTAATTTTGAAAGGTCATGTCCCGGGATTCATAAAGCTTGCGCTAGGTGCAGGCATAACATCGGCAATCTAACACCAAATATGGCCACTGAGCGATTCAGGTATGAGCTGTTTCCACGTGCACTACATGCGTATGCTATGCCCGCACAACTCCTAAGCCTTGTGTGCTAATTACCCCATATGCAGCAGTGTAGCATGCAAATGAAGGTCTGTAGTGATTCAGGAAGTGGTGCAGGTGTAGTGTAAGCAAGCAGAAATGTAAACCATAGAAAACGGTTTACATTTTTGCAAACATAAAATCGGAGCCATGACAGCCGACCAAACACATGTATTATAATGTTAATATATGCCAATTGTTAAATATATATTCACTGGCATAAAAAAAATATACAAAATA
Organism: Protopterus annectens; assembly: GCF_019279795.1. Lineage (NCBI taxonomy): Eukaryota > Metazoa > Chordata > Ceratodontiformes > Protopteridae > Protopterus > Protopterus annectens. Next base: position 457,167,105 of record NC_056744.1, on the reverse strand, counting down.
TAAAATTAACATTTAATATATTTAGTCGCACTATCGCGACGTGGAAGCACAGGGCAGCGGTGCGCAAAGGGGATCGCAAGGAATATATAAAAATATAAAATAAAACCTCAATGAACCACATATGACGATTTCCCCATAATACTCAATGGCAGGCATGCTACACCATGCTCATGGCGCAAGGGTTGCTAAGGGGCAGTGACAGTGTTATGCGCAGTAGCTAGGAATTAGTAGGCAATGCCATGCAAATGAGAGGAGTAATAGTGAATAGCAGATTTCTAGCTCGTGTAAGGATGCACAAAACAACGTAGCGTTATAACACCGAGGTGAGCCCTTGAGATAAAGATGACATCAAGAGAGGGGTGTGTCGCCATTGCTGTAAGCACATTGGAGCATTGCTAGACTGGTCTGCCCCTAGCTAGGCAAAGCTGCAGGATAAGGGTGGGCTGAATTGTCCATAGCTATGCTTAGCTGTGACTACACAAGGTAACCGAGTATGCATGTGAACGGAGATGAAAATGCGAGTAAAACCGGTAAATGGGTATGCACGTTGCGCACTGCAGCTGAAATAGGAAGGATATAGGAAAGAAATAAGGAAATGCTGCAGCAGTGAAATTGGAGTACAAATGACTAATTAACACCTAGGAGCCTACAGTGGGCCATTGACAACAGCTAACAAGGCTGTAAGCAACTACCTGCAGAACAGGGAAGGGGAGAGGCTGTACTGCAAAGAAAACAACAAAGTGTCAAAGCAGAACAAAGGCAATATGCAGTATATCAGCTACAAGGCACAATTCGCCATGACTGAGTAGGGTAAGTACAAAATAAGAAGGATGGCAGGTGGATGCATGCCTGATAATGAGAGGGGATCCAGGTCTAAAAGTGAATTAAAGGGCAACAGAGTAATCGATGCAGGCAAGTAGATCTCCACAGTAAAGGCCCCACACTTGCAGTACTCATTGCAAAACCCATAATTAAGACACGCAGCAGCTGGAATAGTTCATACACACCCATTTACATCAGCAGCATCCATAGCACAATACTATAAAGTTTGAAAGCATCTCGCACACATTTGTGTATTCCCATACACTCTGCACCAGTGGTGTATACAGACGGGGAACTTTTATCATGTACATGTTAGGGGCTGCCATAGCTTTGATCCACCAGCATGTGTTGGAGACTGAAGGTGGTGTGGAGGATGATGCACATGACCACCACAGGCACTAGAGGAGGAGAAGAGTGTTCAGACCCAGGCTAACCTACCAGGGGCTACATTATCTGAAAATAGTAGAGCATTACAGGGTGGACAGGGACACTCTACAGCAACTTGTGGAGCTGTGCCAGCCATGCCTCAGAGCCAGAACAAACAGAGGGGAATCCATCTCAGTGGATACGATGGTATGTGTAAGCCTGAGAATACTAGCTACAGGTACCTCTCAAAGACCAACTGGGGATATCATGGGTATCTCACAGGCATCAGCATCCAGGGTACTACACCAGTTCCTGGATGCCATGTTACTACATGCCAATGAGTACATATACTTCCCCCAAATGCAGGAGGAGTTGGCCAGCAATATGCGTCTCTTCCACCATGTGGCAGAATACCCAGAGATACTGGGTGCAATAGACTGCATGCACATACACATCAAGTCACCACCTGGTGAGCAGGGAAGGCACTACATAAACCGCAAGGGATACCCCTCCATCAACTGCCAGGTCATGTGCAATGCCCAAGGTATTATCATGGATGTGTGCTGGCAGCCCTGGAAGCTATCACGACTCCCACATCTAGCATGCCTCACAGCTGTATTGGTTATTTGCCAGGGGGGACATCCCAAATGGCCACCTGGTGGGGGATGCTGGTTATGCACTGGAACCGTGGATGATGACTCCCATCAGAAATGCATATACACCCATGCAAGAACGCCATAATGAGGCACATGCACAAATCAGAATCATCATAGAGCATGTGTTTGGGATGCTGAAATCACGGTTCCGTTGCTTGGACATATCTGGTGGAGCCTTGCAGTACTTTCCAGGCACCTGTGCCCACATCTTCATAGTGTGTGCCATGCTACATAATATGGTCCTGCGGAAACAGCTGCAGCAGGGACAGAATGGTGAAGGCCCTCACAGCCCACCACCATTGCCAAGGGCCCCACAGGCACAGAGATATTCAGACCACAAACACCCTGAGCCAGCTCCAGTAGGCAGACAGAGGCGTGCACAGTATGCCCATGCCTTGGCAAAGAGGGAATGTATAGCGCACACACTGACAGTGTAGGCACCTAGGGACTGACACACTTCTCCACCTGCACACACAGTAAAAATGGATGGCACACACACAAGACTACCTGTAAATTGTCATGTAAAAGCAGTCTACTGTGTGCATCCAACATAGGCAGCCCTCAACTATTGCACACACAACAGCCAGTGGCACAAGGTAAGTCAACACCTGAACAGTAAACTAAGCTATCAGCATATGCAGATACTGTATGTATAGATTCATAGGTAGGTACTTGGCCAACTGCCAGAGGCCATTTATAAGGCCAGCCAAAATGTGTCAGTGTTTGCCACCCCATTGAGTCATTAACCATCCCTCTGTGGAGCAGAGCCAATGGTGGGATCCCTGGGGTGCATCTACTGTTCCCCATTCACCCTTCAAGGTTTCTCTTGCAGAGTGTTAGTGAGGGGCTCTGTAAAATGTAGTTAGGGATGTTGTTCCAAAGTATGAGGAGTGTCTGTGACAGGAAGCTGTCCCTCCAGCATCTTCTGGTTATTGTTGTGGCAAGGTCAGCTCACTACAGTGTGTGGCTCACTGTGACATGGATTCCCATAGGTGGAGCATATCCATCAAGCCAGAGTTTGACATGGCTGTGTTGGTCAGTGGAGATCATCTCTGGGTAAACGAGATGCCACTGAGTAAAGCAGGAGTTTATTCAGTTCCGCTGCAAAGGCCATATGTTGGAGGCCAGTATTCCCCTTGGTGAGATACATTCAAGGACCCCCCAGCTGTTGGATGTGTTCTCTGAGGTACATCCCACATGGATTATTATACCCTATGATGGGACTGATGAGTGATGAGTAAAGGGGCACTATAAACCCAGTATGTCTAGATGGGAATCCTTTAGTAGTCAGATGGCCTACATAGAAGGATGTCCTAGCTACTGTGGAGATATTATTGTCACAGGGGAGATCACTATCTACCTTAGTCTGTATTAAAGTGGCTGCCACTCATGTGTTAATATGTGGGTGCCAATTCCACAATGGAATGACCATGCAGCTAGTGGCACTTGGCTAGAGGCCATGTCAGTGGCACCCTGTGACGTTCTCTGTGAGGCCCCCTGAGGGATGTCTGTGTCAGCTGGACTATCAGTCATGGCTCCAGTTTGCAGCCATTGCCAAACATGGTTTGCTGTAGTCCACCTGTGTTTGCCTGTACATTTGAGACATATATGCCAAACAGTAGGGCTCCAAGGACTGAGTCCTGTGGGACACCAGTTGTGACTGTTCAAGAGTTGGACCTGGAGACTGCTAGTTGGCACCATGTGGGTTGTGTGTATAAGCCCGTTGGCAACCCAACCTGTGATGTATGGGTGAATGTACAGGCTGGTGTGTTTATCAATAATACTTGAGTGGGGCATGGTGTCAAAAGCCTTGGAGAGGTCCAGGTAGTATGTGTGAATCACCTCCCCTGTCATCTAACGTCTTGGTGACTGTATATAAGATGTAAAACAGGTTCAGTAGGCATAAACTGCAGTCAACCAAGCTGACCTGGGTTGGGTCATGTGTCCGAAGGTTACCAATGTCATTGTTAATGAGTGCCATGAGGATGCGAACCATACCATTGCAGACCAGGCTAGTCAGGCTTATGGGGTAGTAGTTACCATGATCAGTTGTGATTTCCCCATGATGGAGTGGAATAACTGTTGCCACTCGCCATTGTATGGGCATGTACCCTGTGGAGAAGTTGAGGTAGGAATGCATAATTAGGTGGGGGGCAGGTTGTCATGTACAGTTTGCAAGATGCAGTCTAGGTCAACATCTGCCTCCATTGAAGATGGGTTCTGCTGTTAGAGAGGGCCATTTCCACCTGTGTGTCTCTGATGGTTGGGATACTGTACCTTACGGGTAGTGTTGTGGGCTCTTTAGGGGGTGAAGTATGCACCGAATGTATCTGCAAGGATGTTGGCAATATCAGTAGGGTCAGCATATATTGCGCTATATTTCACTGGCACAGTGCAAATCTGTGTGTCACCACGTAGATCCTTGACATAGCCAAAAAAGACTTTGTGGTTATCTTTTGAATCCTTGCATATTCTCCTGCTGATGTTAGCCCTGGATGATGTCATGAGGGACCTACGTATCATACTAATAGTGGTCATAGATGTCTGCTCTTCGTGGAATTTGCTGTGTGTCTGGAACACTGTCCTATGTCTGTAGTATAGCCTGTTTATTTCAGAGGTCCACCATACTGGTGTCTTTGTCTAGGAGGAGTGAGTCTTGGTTTACCAGCGATGGTACGATCCATACATCCATGTAGGTGCTTATAGACTGCATTTGTAAATCTGTCTGTATCTGGAGCAGTGTTTCCCCTTAGCATGGGGGCTGTGAAACCCCCCAACCCCTGTCACTAGTAGTGTAAATTTAGCTGTAGGAAAGGTATACACTGTGGTATCCGTGGGTGGGGGAGATGCTAGGGTGTGGAAACAGTGAATAGTTCATGGTCAGATCTAACCAGTGACTGGTAAACCTCCACTGTGGTGCACCTGTTGTCCATGTTGGTGATGACCCCATCTAGTAGCTTCCACCCCACATTAGGGAGGTTACCACCTGATACAGGGCATATGAGGTGATACATTCCAGGAAGCGCTGGTCCCAGAAGTGAGTACCAGAGTACGTTTCCCAGTTAATGGTATGGTAGTTGACATCAACCAATGCCAGGGTGTGTGTTAGGACTGTTGTGTTCTCCACTGTCTCCAGGTAGGTGGAGGTCCTTAGTCAAGGAGGGTGATCCATAGCAGGCCGCATTCAACATTGCTGTTGTGGCTGGTGTTAGCTGCACATGGATGATCATACAGGTATCATGCTGCCCCACTAACCTGGAGGTGTAGGTATCCCTGATGAATATGGATACAGCCCCTCCATGTCTGTCAGTCCATGTTCCGTGGCTGAAATATGTGGTATGGGTTATAGTCTGGTAGTACTGGTGTGCTCTCAGGAGCCTTAAGACAGATTGCAGTTAATGCACAGATGTTGATGTTGTCCATCCTGAGGAGTGCAGTGAGTGCATGCATGTTGTGATCACAACCCCTGATGTTGAGTAGCATAAACCACATTAAAGCTGCTATTGTGCTGTTTATGGAGCTGGTATTTACCTTCGGGACTCTCCTAAATAAGGCACCATGGGGGCGCCAATAGCCTTGGCCAGTATTCCAAAGTGTAAGGCAGATACATAGGCTGGTATGGTATCATTGCATGCATGTTCCCCATCTGTGCTTGATTTTCATCTCCCCTGTAAGTAACCTAGTGATAAGCAATAGAAAGCCTTAAACTTATACAAGTCTTCTAGCTTCCAAGATAGGCATTTGGAGTGACTAAGTATCAGTGTTCTGTATTTTCGTGCTGTACTCAACTGTTTCCTGACTACATGGTGAGTTCACACTGTATATTGTGTTCTGAAGGTCTGTTTATTCGCATATTATGGCTGTAATGGCCTCCACGTTAGAGGTGCACAGATAGTCTACGATATATCTTCCCAAGGGCAATTAGAAGCATAGCAACAGTGTGTTGGCCTTCCCCGCACCATTGATGAAGTAACTGAGCCTCTGTCAAGCATAGCCAATGAAGCAATCCCAGGCAGAGTTGCAGGAAGCTGTTGAAGACTGGGGTTGTGGAGGTTGATAGGGGCACTTAGTGATCTAAAGAGGGCATGTTAATGTGGCAATTCAACACCATTCCATTCCCCCAACAGGTCTTGCAACTATCAAACTGGACAGGCTCCCCCACCCCCTGGCTGTATGGTTCTGGGACACATGATCCCAGGGGTGTATAGTCTGTTACCCATTCACACAACAGGGTTTCCCTTGAAGTGTGTCAGTGAGGGGCATTGCCTAATGTAGTTAGGAATGTAATGTATTGTCTCACAGTACATTTGTTATATGTTGTTATGTCATGAGTACGTGAAGCTCAGTGAGTTAGGGGGCTACCGCCCTTTGCTTAGCCTAGCTTACACATAGAAAACATCTAAATAGGAAATAGGTGGAAGCAACATTAATGTCAACAGTGTAATAGTTACAGCATCCATATAGTATCTGTGCATTCGAGGTTACAATCCCGATAAAGGCAGGGATGTTTATCATGTGCAAAAGTATACCTTAACCACAGCTTGCATATATAGGTAGTAATCGTCTGTATAATAAACATTCGAATCACCCATATAAACCCATGTGTGCAATAGAGTACAGTCAACAGAGAATGTAATGTCATGACAGCACATAGTGAGATGTTATGTCACTGACAGGTATATATTCGGAGTAGTTAGTGGATGTGGTCGTGTTTGCGCACATAGGTTATACGTCACAACGTTTGTTTAACTGTGATTAACTGCTGCTATAATGTCACACAAACACTGTTAAACATGCTTACAACTGCGTAAATGAGCCTTACTCTGCAGTAAACAACATTCGGAAAGCATCACAGGTGTCGTACCCTGGACCATGCACACTATAGTCATGGGATGTACCACTAAAAGCCATCCGAGGTGTACACATGTTTCATGGTCCTGAGACTACACCTTATACCATATGCATTTCACTATAATGATCACAAATGGGACAGTGGCCTTGTGGGCATATGTACAGTACATTGTAATGTACTGTAGTTTGTGAACCAACACATTCCAGTCTACAGATGTATTACTGTTACAAACTAATATGATATATATATATATATATATATATATATATATATATATATATATAATACAGTTACAGCAATAGCCGTATATATAAGCATCTATGAACACACTTTGTGACACAGAAGCATGCCAAAGGAATTGGAGTGTACACAAAACACATGCAGCTCTGATATCATAACAATTAATATTAACCTAAGTCACCATAGAAGGGGTGGTTGTGTATGTGAAGATTGGGGTGGGGGAAGAATGATGGGTAATGCAATCATGTATCATGGAGGGCCTGGGTCGGATGTCCAATAAGTGAACTGGAGGGGCATACATGGAGTATGGGGACAATATAAAAAGAACACAAAGCAAGAACCATACTCATTCATAATACACCCTGTCATGTCACATTGCAACAACTACTTTCACAAACATATGAACATTGACATGCATCAGACATATGTACACCAGCTGATTGTCATATATGTTGTCAGTAGTGAGGAATGTCTGTAGTACAATGTATATTCTAAACACCATAACATTCGTGCATATCTCAGATGCCGTAGTGGTAAGGTCAGTGACTGTGGTGTTCATGGTCCCGGGTTTAAGACCTGCAAGGGCTGTTAGGTTATTTTGAGGGTCAGAATAAGGATGGAGGTGGATTAAAGCACTTTTAAGCAGTTGTAAGTGGGTTTCCACGTGTTTGCCTGATGGTAAGCGACGCTGCTACACGATAAATGGAGAAGCGCTTCACACGTTTGACCTTTGCTTAACATCGTGAAGACCACGGGCAAACCTGCTCACAACAATGTAAATGTGCGTTATTCACAATTTCACTACCAGTGCCTACTCTGAGAGGTAAAATAATAACACCTTCCAGGAGTAGAACCCGCACCCATGTACTCCATCCTCCGATTAACATAACACTAAGCTACCTGGGATGTACCTATCCACCATGTACCCAATTAAAGGCATACGCATATATATATATATATATATATGTATATATATGTATATATATATATATATATATATATATATATATATATAGAGAGAGAGAGAGAGTGATACATAGAGACATGTCAATATATATAGGTCTACATATATATGTAGATATATAGATAGGCTAGAAACATCTACACATCTATGGAGGTACAGATAAATGTACGCAATAATGTACATATCTATATACATATATATATATATATATATATATATATATATATATATATATATATACACAAACACACATACATACGTGTCTGTGGACAGCATCTGAAGTGGTCATATCTGAGTATAACATGGACCATAGCAATCACACATTCGCATCCCCCCCCCAAACAATATGAACATAACATATGAAGAGTATATGCCAATACGCTATTACAAATATGTTCTATGGACACAGTCACCAACACAACTGCATTGACTGCAAATATCCATGACAGATTTACACAGACAGCTTTCATTTTGCAAATCTTTATTACATTCCGGTGTATTGCCAAAAAGATTCAAGGACTAACAGTATCTGCATGCTATACAGGAAGCATTTAATAGTGCCCTAATGAATCAGCCTGCATTTACCATAGTATTAGTCCACTAAGGGATAGGTGTTCACATAGGGAAAGAACAACCACACACATATAGACATTGTATAAAAGGGGTTCCTACATACCTGCATGTGTTATGTACACCCACCAACATCTACCCCACAACCGAAATAATTACATCAGTACATACTGTCATACCATAACCAATTATGCAACTGCTGTACATCTGCTGAAACCTTAACATGCCTGAACACAGACACACTAACATGGCCCTATGTGAAATAGTTGCAATTATACAATTGAGCAGCCACTGATGTAACAGGGTTTGTATGAACTAATCCCATTTCAGAGGGTTGAAAGGTCCGTACTACGACAACAAAGAGACCAGCACCCGGAAGGCAAGAGCAAGAAAATTTTAATGAAAACCAGACCAGTTTCAGCAAAGTGCTTTCATCAGTGGTTACACAATAATAGCATTGCAGATGCTGTAATTTATAGTGAATCTAACAGAGCAGTCTTGACATCACTTCCTGTAGAAAATATATTAAATAAAAAGATAATAATAATAAGAGCTGTTTGAAAATCAACTAATCAAATAATGAAAAGCAAACATACACAAAATATACATCATTATTATAAAAATGTATTATCCATTAATCAGAAAAGAAATGCTATAATTTATCATTTAGACCCGGTGGAAAAAGACCACCTAATTTCACAATCCATCTCTTTTCTTTGTTATTTAGTAAATTATGCCATCCAGTTTTGAAAGATCTGTTTCCTGAGATTTTGTCAATAACAGTGTGGGAAAATTTGGCTGTTTTATGGATCAAACAATGCCTATATAAGGCATTAGTGGATCTGGCATTCCTGATGTCCCCTAAATGTTCGGGCATGCGAATTCTAAATTGTCTGGAGGTTTGTCCTATATAAAAAGCTTGACATGAACATGTGGCCAGATATATAACCCAATCTGTACAACAATTGGCAAAACAATTGATATTATACAGTTGTCCCGTATTTTTACTAATGAAGTTTTTGGTCTTAAAAATATACTGACAAAAAGAACTGAGCTGGTCAAACAACCTGGCCAGACTGACACATATGCAGAAGTATTAGGTACAGACAAACCATGCACAAGTAGCAATGTTCAGAAATATAACAGCAGTACTCACATTTAGACCAACTCCTCTAGGCATTACACACAATATATTACTGTTTGTCTCAATACAGCTCTTGCAATGGATTCCAAAAAAAACCTCCATGCTGTCTTCCTCACAAGTAAGGCAAAGGGACAACGCCCAAGTGGAGTACTCAATTATACTCCACTGTAGCCATGGTATTGGCTAAGGCAGTAGCAGTGCAGCTAATGTGCATGTAATTAGCTACTTCGGAACACCAATTGGCCATCGGTATAGCACATGTTACTGATCTGTAACTATAAAAGGTTGCCTTGTCACACATTCAAACCATCTGTATCTACCTGTAGGACAGTACAAAATACGAAAAGACGAACTGAAAATGAGTAGTACACTAGTTAATAACACCTCTGATTACTAAGATGGTATATATAACATGTAGTATGTCTGTGTATGTAGTATCTGTACTGTATGAATTACAGTGTAATCAATGCATATAGTGGAAATAGCTATCTTGTAGCGATGTATTGTTGAGCAGTAGTAATGCTTGTAGTATTCTATGTGTGTACTGCTGTAGGTCACACGGCACACTCCACATACACCACAAGGGATGCTATGGGCTTGGAACCCACCATTTCGCTTCCAGCCACTGTCAGTGTCAGGATTGGTCCAACAAGTTTGTGCTATAACAAAGGATAGTATATGTTGTTATATTGTAACAGTTGACATATGTATGGATGTATAAGTAAGATGAACATGTTAAAGGTGGGCTTACCGTGCAAATATGGCATGCATTGTGGGATATTGTGCCAATAACTGTGTAATGTACAGTAGTCTAGGCAGATCTGTATTCTATTCTACATAGCAGTTCTGATATGTTATGCAAACAGTAGTTATATCTACTGGCAATTACAATACTCAATGACAGGATACATAGCATTAGTATTCATTTGACAGGTTAGCAGCATGATAGCAAAGATAATTGGAGGAGCCAGGTAACTATCCATGCACATAACACATGTAATATCCACCTCTCTACTATCGTTTGAAAGCAATAACAGCTGTGCATGTGTACATGTTATGCAAATGTGTAGTGACCCTTGTTACAGGGCTGGGCCAAATGGCTATGTGCACACCCACATAGAGTGGATATTGAGAGTACAGACACACTGGTCGAACTACCAGGTTTGTGTAGCCCAACCTAACAGCCAGCTGCACATACTGTATGTAAGGTAGTGCACAGCACTGGTAATGAAACAGGTTGCACATCATCTTTAACTCCAGTGTAACATCTGCTGTATGAGTGTAAGATGTAGGAGACAGCTGTCCATGTGTAATAGCCTCATCATAGGTGATGGTTCACACTATCTGATTATATCCTGATCATGTTGATAGTGGCATCAGAGCCTATTGATACATGACTCTGTTTGGGGAGTGGGTGTCTGTGCCCAACAAAGCTCATGGTTCTGGTGGATATGTGAGTATATAACCAGAGAAGGAAACAGACCTGTAGACACATGCATCATCTTTAATCAACTAACAGGATGTGATGTGTTCCTCAAAGGAGGTTTGCTGCCAAGGGTAGCTACACTGTGTCCGTAATAGCCAATGTTGTCACGTCCATAACACATATAGTTACATGTGAGAATCACTGTCTAAAACATCTTCATAGGCAATACGTAAACTAAATACAGTACTTGGTACTTGTAGTACTGACTGCTCATACAGGTATGTCCACTAGTCAGCTACTGGTCTTTCCTAATGTGAGCTTTGTGTATGTGGCCATCCTGGGGGAATGTAATCTCTATGCTATGTACACTGCCAGACCCACCTAACACCATGCCCCACACATTGTCTGGGATGCAGCTATAGGGGTAAGCTGGACGGCAGCCCAGTCTACAGCCATAACTGGAATGGACAGTCGTGAGGTGTAGGTTAACACATGCAGCTCATCAACACAACCAACACATACCTTTACCAGAACACAGTAAGGACACCCACACACACTACCAGAAATCACACACATTCATAGACGCGTCTAAGTATCTGGCCAAACAAGTGACCCCCCCAAGCAGGAAGAGACAGACACCGATATACACAAACTGTATGACAGAGTTTGCATAATTGTGTCACACCTCTGAACACTTGACAGGAAACATGCCCAACAGTACTCATTTGTGAGTGCAAACTCTAGCATTATGTTACACACCAACCTATACAAGGGCATACATACTGTCAGCTGTCTGTCTGACATGATTAGCCACATACTCATACACTCAGATCACCTATTGATCTATACACATGGCCCTGGCATATTTCATGTTGTTGTGCAGGACCTGTGATGCAGTAGCCTGGACAGCATGGAAACACATGTAGGAACTGTCAGGTCTTGTAGGCCATGCAGGTATGTCCCAAGGCCTGGGTAGCATTCTACCACTGGCCAGAATGATACTGCAGTACAGGGACAAAAGGGTTGCATTCCACAATTGTGTAGTGTAGTGGTGCATGTCGCAGGGTATCCAGTATCTGTCATCCTGGGATAACATGGTGGACAGACTATGATGCTTTGCCAGACAGGGCCTGCACATGTCACCCCTGGGAATCTGGATACAGCCTAGGGCTCATAGGATCATAGGATCATAGGTTAGTACTAAGCTAACTGCCCTTGCAAGCCATTTTAAGCCTAGCCAATTATCCCTTGTGAGACTTGAACCCTGCACCTTCTGTTTGTAAGGCAAACACCTTAACCATTAGGCCACCCTCCCAACCCTCATGCTTCCCCTATAGTGCCTTCATCATGCACGGTTCAGGTGAGGGTCCACTGCAGTTACAGGGACAGCCAAGCAATACACTGCGGGTCTCGCTACACAATGATACATGCCAGAAACACTATACGGACACACATATGTCAATCCCTAACATGGAGAACATATCTGTGCAGTGGCTGAGACATGTTTCAATGCTCCGAAGAGCACACCTGCATGACCATGTTATAACACATACCTCACCTTTTGCCCATTATCCTTTATTGGAACACATGGGCCATAGATGTGTCCATATTCCTGAAGGATATGTACACCCCCACACTAATTGCACTTGCATAACATCAGATGCATTATGCTGAGCAACTACCTTTGTGCCACAGTGGAATTCAACATGCACCTTGAGACAGATCACCCACCAGGCCGCGGACTTCCCAACTGCTATGATGTGTTGTAATGGGGAAGAATAGGTCTGAGACAGAGCCATACTATTGGCTACTCTCAACTATTCCATTATGAACTGTGAAGACTCCTCATGTACCAACACCTGCGCTCAATGCATGTTGGATTCCATTGACCCCACTGACCTGGATCACAGTAGTCACAAAAACAGGGCTAACAGTATGCTACACATAGTTAGTCTCCAATGCCAATGTTATGTTCCTTAAGAGCAGAGTGGTGAGTGCCATGGCACCCATGCAGACGGACAATGCATGTGCAAATGCTGAATACTACACAAATAAACCTTAAGCAGTCACATATGTGCAGTGATTGTGCCATTGAAACAGAACCAGGAGTCAACCCAACACAAACAAGTAGGCAAACTGGTGGTACCATGCTTTAAACTGTACCACAGAAGGTAGTAACTGTTTCAAGAGTGAACACACATGAGTGTAGGTGATCCCTGGTCAGCCTCAGTAAGATGCAGATACACCATATGAAACCACGCAAAGCTACCGTGAAACCAATCAGCCACATATTATGAGGCCAAGCACAGAGCATTATATAGCTGTGTCATTAATCGTAATGGCAATGACAAGACCTGCCATGTTGCACATCACTATGGCATGGGAAGTACTGCACCTACATAAATAGCACCCGCTCATCCTGATAGAGTCTCGGAGAACCTAAACCCACTCCCACCTCCCCCCACCCCAACAGGTACACTTAGTAATATACCCATGTACACTACAGGGCCCTTGTACTAACAACTATGCAGGTACAAGCTGCACTCTCTAATGCCATACATATGGCTTTCATGGGACCTGTCACCATCCCAAGGTGTATCCTACACAAATGTAAGAACATTCACCTATCTACATACTCATCATGTTTAATCATAGCTCCATGTCAGGTTGTGTACACACCAAATGGTGCACAGCAACAGTTATCACACCCTACAAAGGGAGAGATGCCATTGATAATGGGACATAGTGCACAACTACCCTGCTGAGTCTGGTCTGTACAGCAATGAACAGTGGTCAGTGTAATTGATGTACTTGGTACAGATGTAGATGACAGTGGGGTTGATTCACACTACATATCATGACCTTGCCAGGTCGTAGGACACTATCACCCATACTGTGTTCCAGCTACACTCAGTAAACTAGGTGTATATACCTATGTCACAGGAGTGGTTGGCAACTGGACTGCTGGCAGAACCCATACTACAGAAGGTGTCTGATGAATACACACACATCAAACCAGTGCAAGCCACAGTAATACAGTGGTCATTCCAGGTATGCCCCCTCTTTAGTATCTATACCACATAGACTAACACAGAAGGCATCAGCCTATTGATGTCTGCAAATGACTATGAACTAGGAGCAATAGTCTACTCATTGCTTGCTGCGTTCAACATACAGAAGGGCCTTAGTGTGTCAGATGTGTGGTGTGTGATATATGGCCACATTCTGACAGCTAAGTATTGCATTGCCATCCCCTATGTTACAAACCCTGTACCCGTTCACTACCACCTAGGCAGCGGTCAACATAATGGCAACTGTGTGTATAAGATGCAGCTGGACAGTACTTCCCTTTGATAGTTACATCATCACAAAAGACAGGTAGTTGTATGTGGCACCCCTAATCATGACAGGGTGCCATCCAGGAATATAGAGAATAAGTAAGCACCTTATGGTTGACTATTATCTAAAATTTTTGTATATGTGTTTATAAGTAGTTTTGTATGTATTATTATTGTATTTTTGTGTGATTAGTTTTTATGTGAATTTTTTAAATGTTAGGATTTAATATGTCCGGTTGCTTTAAATGAAATTGTAGACTATTTAATCAATTTGTTGTTAATTGTTTAGAGTATATTAATCAGCTGTTTTTCACAATTAACCCAACTCTGATGAAACCCGTATGTGAGCGGGTGAAAGCGCTCAGTTTTGTTGTGGATGTCCATTAAACCTTCTCTTGTACTGGTGGCGAGTTGTTATTTCAAATTTACCAGTTTACGTTCTCAAGTTTGTTACTGTTCGTTTTGAGACGACCCGGTTATCGTGTGCAGGAGAGTGGGTAGTGGATATACCTATTGTGTTACGTGGATTATATCTAATTATGGAGCAGTTACTCCAGCAACAGCTGATTATTACACAAAAACTTTTAGCCTGTGTCAGAGAAAAAGGTTCTACTGCAGGAGGTGATAACAACAATTGTTTAACTGATGGAAATACAAACATCTCGCTTTCGGAAAGTGAGGAACGTTTATTTACTTTACACTCTACCCCTGGAACTTCAAGGGTTAACCCAACAGCCAGCAATGGTCCGAAAGATTTTATAGGCGTGGATACAGTGCGCGGAAGTGATGGGCGCGTATTCTGTAGGCCAAATCAACATTCGAACGCTGGTGAGGGTCTTAATGTCGGATGGAGAAGAGTTACGGTGATACCTGGAATCAATGAAGTGCTTACAGCACCCAATTTTGGACAAACTAACAATGGTCGTGAGACAGGTACATTAAACCAACAATTAAAAGACTTTGAAATGACATTACGTAAATTTAAAACTTTACAAATGGATAATGTATTTTTAGAACGGTCCTTGGAACTGAACCATGTACCAAAAGGGCTTAGAGTTTTTAAAGTCCTGTTTGGTTTCGAGAAGAATAGTGACATTTTTGATGAACTTATAAAACTTTTTGATGACACAGGTAAAAACTTGATACGTCTTATTATTAAAAACAACAATGTTAAGTTAGCACAATTAAGTGAAACCTTAACTGTATTAGACAACAGTATTAGAAATGACTTACTGTATGAAAATAATAAGTTTAAGTTAGATAATATTTTATTTGATATTAACAAATTTGTTAGTAAGGGTTTAGATAACAAGAATGAGAAGTTGTTGAGAGACACTAAAGATTATTCAAGCAACCGGGCATATGCGCATTTTAATGATTACAAGAGATGTATGAATGCAGTGAAAAGTACTGTGAAAAAGACTGTGTATACTTCTAATTATAATACAGGGTTTAGAGATGCTGTTACAGTCAATGACAATGATGATATGCAAAATATTGACAACGGTGAATACAATAGTTTTGAAGAGCCTTTTTTAGAGGAACAGACAGTACGCAGATCGGAACGCCTAAAAGGACGTTACCAGGGTCAGCATCAGAATCACTATTATCCAACACATCACAGGAATGGCAGATTCAGGCAAACATAGTACCAATACGTACAAATAATAGTGGTATACTTGATAATGCATTTAATACTTGTTTAGTGACAGGTGTTTTCACACATGTTGACCAAATGATTTCAGAACAAGTTGTTCACACACACGAAGAAGGAATATTTTATAGGAATTTTAATGACAGATTGCTTTTTCCTGAATTTAGAAATGCATTAGATTTAAGTGTGAACATATTAAATTCAGGCATGAACTCATTAAATTTTCTTCAACATAGTAACGAAACAACTTTAGATGTGTTAGAAACCTTAGATTGTGATATTATTAGAGAAGGAAGTTTTTCAGTTTACAATTTCACAGAAAAAAAGTTGGACAACAAATATATTTCACTTTTTAAAAAGGGATTCAAATTTGTTCCGAGTTTTAAACCAGATTTGGGACTAATTCTTTTGAATCTTAAAGCATACGTGAGATTACTCAATTTGCAAATGTATTTTAAAGGTAATTCTAATAGCTTTAATCATGACAGGAGACTTACTTTGAAAAGAAGTAGTACCTTTATTCCACCGAACAATCAAATTATTTACCTTTTTGAAATGTTTTGTGAATTACAATTGAGAAAGGCATGGAATGAAACACACTTTTTACATGATAATCTAACCGAGGCAGAAAGGTTTTGTTTAAGAGAACTGGCAGCAAGTAATGATTATAGAGTGATGAAACCTGACAAAGGGGGAGGTGTAGTCATTATGAAAATGGTGGATTACACAAACAAAATTTGTGATATGCTAGGTGATGAAAGTACATATACAGCGGTTTCTAAATATGATATTATCAAAGCTTATTCTAAGATAGACTGGCTGTTATATGAACTACTTATGGATGGAGATATTTCACAATCAGAATATGAATATTTGTTAGTTGATTTTCCTGTCACACCTAGCATATTTGGAATACCTAAAATACACAAGAGTGTCACAAATCATCCTTTTAGACCGATTGTGGCAGCAAAACGTTCAAAACTAGAAGCAATTGCACATTATATTGACATAGCATGTAAAAATGTGACAAATAACATAAAACACATTCTTAAAGATTCCTGGCATTGTTTGTCCACTCTTAAAGAGTATAAAACACTCAACTTAAACGAAGTGTATTTGATAACCATAGATGTTATTAATTTATTTTCGATCATCCCTTTAAAAAAAGGACTTGAACTGTTTGAAAGGAGTTTAGTTCATTTTGGTGGGATGACTACGTCTAGGGTCAAGACCTTAGTTAGGTTAATGGAAATGGTGTTGGAAAACAATTTCTTTAAACACGGTGGTGAGCATTACAAACAAAGCTCAGGAGTGGCTATGGGGGCAAGATGTGCCCCCATATATGCTAACTTGGTATTAGCAATGTGGGAAAAAGAATATGTGTTCGAAAGCAAATATTGGTCAAGTATTGATCTTTATTTGAGGTTCTTGGATGACATCCTGCTTTTTTGGAAAGGTGATATGAATGAATTTAATTAATTTATGGTATATTTAAATAATACAACACCTTTTCTAAAATTTACTTTTCAAATTAAAAAGGATTCATGTGAATATTTGGATATTTACTTATATAAACAAGGAGATTGTTTAGAGTCAAATATGCATAGAAAATTGACCTTCTCAAATTCATACTTGCATTATAAAAGTTGTCATCCTTCATTTCAAAAAAGAAATTTGGTCAAGGGACAAATGATTAGACTTTCGAGAATGATCACCGATGACGATAAGTTTAACATGGAAATTGACAATTTGTACAAGATGTTTGTTGAGAGAGATTATCCTAATGAACTGCTGTTAAATATTAAAAAAGAGATAACCACAAGGAGGTATTTTGATTACAAGCCCATTTTAAAACATGGTTTAGGTAATCAAAATAATAGAGAAAGTGAAAACACCAATAAATTTAAAGCAATGATACTACCATACAGTGATTACACTCCAACTTTTGTGAGTAATATTAGAGAAGTATGGGATAAGGTGTTTGTGACCCAGACGGAAATTACGCAGGTTTTAGGAAGCTCTCCAATTGTAGTTTTCAGTAGAGGAAAAAACTTAAAAAATTATTTTGAAGGGGAAGTCATGTACAGAGAGTCAAAAATGAAAAAGTGCGGATTTTGTAGATGGTGTAGGTACATTATGGATGGTACAAATGTAGTAATAAAAGGACACAAAAGAACTATTAGATGTCCAGGACATGCAAATTGTAATACCAAGTTAGTTATTTATGTGGCAACCTGTTTATCCTGTCAAGCCTTTTATATTGGCAAGACTATAAGAAAATTAAAAGACAGGATAGGGGAGCACATTAGGGACATTAGAAATAAGAAAGAAATTAACTCTTTGTACATGCACAGTTTAAACTGCCAGGATTTAAAAAAAATTTTGTTCTTTGTTATTGATAGGATTCCACAAAACATGGAAAATGAAGGTGATATTAATGCCTTATTAGAGTATAAAGAGTGTCTTTGGCAACTAAGGTTAAACGCTTGTAGCAAGCCAGGTATTAATGAAAACATTTCAATAGTAAGTCATTTGAAATTAAATTCATACAATATTTAGTAGGTTATAGTATTTTCTGTAATTCTTCACACATTTTTTTACATACAATTCGATTTTAGAATAAAAATTTTTCTAGAAATTACATATTTATTGTTTTTAGGTATAATATAATATCAATATTTATACAAGTTAGTTAATATTTACATTTACATTCATATTTATTAAATTTTTATATTAACTATTTTAATGAATTATATTATTTATAGTAGGAATTCTTAAATTGATGAATTTTTTATCAAATATACATATAAAAATATAATAGGTATTTACAACATAGGTTTATAGGTAGTTATAAGTAAGCACCTTATGGTTGACTATTATCTAAAATTTTTGTATATGTGTTTATAAGTAGTTTTGTATGTATTATTATTGTATTTTTGTGTGATTAGTTTTTATGTGAATTTTTTAAATGTTAGGATTTAATATGTCCGGTTGCTTTAAATGAAATTGTAGACTATTTAATCAATTTGTTGTTAATTGTTTAGAGTATATTAATCAGCTGTTTTTCACAATTAACCCAACTCTGATGAAACCCGTATGTGAGCAGGTGAAAGTGCTCAGTTTTGTTGTGGATGTCCATTAAACCTTCTCTTGTACTGGTGGCGAGTTGTTATTTCAAATTTACCAGGAATATAGAGATAACTGCTCAGCCATACTCAACACCCATGTGGCCCATAATAGATCACATATTTCCTTTAAGGGTTATTGCCCATGTGTAGATGGCCTACACTGCCCTTCACAATCCCTAGCTGCACTATGTAGCATGCAGCCTACCCTGAATAAAGCCATGTCCAACCCAGAGGTGTTGGACATGCTACACTTAACACATCCTGATCTCAAATAAACACATACATCATGGACATCCGCTTTTCTAGTACATGGATCACAACATGCCTGACAAATCCCTGTCCCATGCACATAACATACTCTTGCCATACTATGCATCCCTGTCCAGCAAAGCTGCACATTGCCCCTCTCTGTGATATGGTGTGATGACCGCATGCCAAATATATCAGTAACCATGTATATCAGTTCTGTGGCACTGCTTGAACTGGCCACTGAATATTACTTGTCTGTTGCCTACAGCTAGGTAACCTGCCTATCTAGGCTCATAAATAGCCCAGGGCATATAGCCTACCACATCACTATGACCATACATGCCATAGTTGATATCCAACCCTGCAAATACCATCAGGCTAGCTATTGTCCCATGTGTTACACATGAGCAACACAAGCAATACATAGCAGGATGCTACACAGCTGTACAGTGCCATGTAGATGTATATGGCAAACATATACATGCTTGCAAGTCTGCAGGGTCACAGGTCATGTCCCTAACGGCTATATATGACTATATATGTGGCATATACACAGCATTAAGGTTGATTGCATTAATGTGAACACATCCAGCCATGTGCTGATAGGTAAAGACACCACTATAGGCAAACAGACATGCTCACGTCAAGACAACATCCACATGGTATATGAGCAATGTTATCACATGACACACACATACATGGTGATAACATCACATCACCAGTAGGTGTCAAATGTGTGTGACTTATACATGTCAGTGGTGTTAGTGTCATGTAGATCTACAAAGATGTATTTGTAAACTTAATAAATGTGATACACATGTATGTTCAGCTGTACTGCTGTACTTCTCTGTGAGTTACTGTGACCTGTCTCCATCCTTATGTCTTCCACGTATGCCCCTTAGCCATCTGCTGCCATACAGCTGCTTGGAGGATGAGGTCCTCATCCCATACCTCCTCGACAACTACATGACGCTCTTCAGCCATGTGCCACAGGATGCACAGCAGCAGGATGCCCTATGGGAGAACTCTGCAGGAAGGTAAATGATGTTGGTGGTCACAATTGCACCTATAAGCAGGTGCACTGACACTGCACTGACAAGATAAGATGGGCAAAACAGCATGCAAATGCAATCACCAGGGAACAAGGTGCAACAGGTGGGGGGCCACTCACCCAGCCCTTACTCACACATACCGAGGAGCTACTGGCCAACCTGGGGACACTTGCAGACCTCCATTCACAAGTGTTAGCTGGTATTGTAGAGGTGGGTGTCTCTCAATCACCGAGTCTGGAGTTGCCTGAAAGTCACTACTGCACATAAAACACAACCATATATCACATAGTTGCATGTGTTACTGTACAATATGTAATGTAACATCATATGCAAGGCATGTATGCACACATGCCACATACTATAGTCTGCTACTCTATGTATGCACAGATTTGCATACTCTGTAGTATAGTGTATTGTACTGGCTTATGTGCTAACACAGACATTGTACCCTGTAGCTACCATACAGGTGTGGATAATGATCTTACTGCTGTGACACTCCTGTTTAGGTACCTCTGGCATTTTGCAATGACAGCAGCCATTGTCAGGTGAGATTGTTATTATTTACCAGGCTTGATAATGCACAGAACATATTAATTGCATGCTATCTGTCATAACACATGTACACATAATGTATGGTGATCCTGGTAATGGACACTGGTCAGACCTACAATGCATCATACTGTTTACCTATGTGAAACAATTGTAGACAATATGAAACACCTACACTAAACCTTCCAAACCGTCATTGCCAGATGTGTGGACAACAGTGAATACAATGGTGGAGGTGTATTCCACTGTAGGGACAGGTACTACATATCAGCATTACACATGTTGGGAATACAAACCGTACTGTACAGAGAGCATATGTGTGCACACACACTAAATATGTTGGAGCTGGAGTATGCCCGGCCCACAGGATACACCCTTGTGGAGTATACCCTTGCTATGAATGTCACACAATGTTATGTGCTATCAGACATGTCCATGACATGTAGTGGGCTGACTGCAACACTGCTCAACTATCCAGCAAAACATGTCTCACATCCCATACATACCACCCTTTGTCTGCATAACCCTGTCCTCAGTGGAGCATATGACATCTATGGGTGTATGTCATATGGGATAACACTGACATGTGAAATAAGATGGCCATCACAACCATTGGACTGCACATGTGTACACATGGCCATGGAGGACAGCCAGAGACATGAAGCAAAGCACACAGTAGAAGTGATGTACATGTGTATACACCCTGTTGTACATTGGCTCGAC
Source organism: Protopterus annectens (assembly GCF_019279795.1). Classification (NCBI taxonomy): domain Eukaryota; kingdom Metazoa; phylum Chordata; order Ceratodontiformes; family Protopteridae; genus Protopterus; species Protopterus annectens. The sequence goes on along the minus strand of NC_056744.1, from coordinate 457,145,372 downwards.
ACAATACAACTATGGCCTATGTGTAATGGTGATATTGCAGATGTGAAACACTACACATCATACGGGCTTGTGCATAGCTTGTGTAGGCATAACATGAAACCACCACATAACATGTCTTGAACATCTGGAGTGTGTCATAGCATGGAAGCATTCACCTATACATTATCCAAATACATACATGAGTTGCACAACATGCATGTGCATCCAGATCAAGCCACAGATACAGTAGATTCACCTTGCTGGTGTCAGACATCACTGTCATGCCTGCTCCTCATATGTGTGAGGTACACAGATGGCATGTGGGACATAGAGAACTTATACGTTAGCCATGTGTGGGCATAGTTGGCAGGTATTAGTAATATGGTTGCAGATGTGCAGGGGTGTCATCCGTATACCCTTCTGTGACCTGTGTCACACATTCCACATTAAGGTTTATTGTGTATACACCTCGGTGACGTGGGTCACATTCCGCATTAGATATGTATTGTATGTGAACATAGTATTGGCTATGAACTGTGTCAGTAGTTCACACTGTATAGCAATTGTGAAGCCACATGATGCCCTGCAATGGCTATGCACATCAGCTCAATGTGCAGTATGTCCCTGCATATTTGTAGGGTGGACAGATAACATTGCATCAGCTGAAGGTCCATGTTAGTATAACACGTCCCTGCAGTGGGATACCATTACCATACTGTAGATTGGAAAGGACACCATTGTGTTACACATGTATGCATATCATTCAACATGTCAGCAGAAGACATGTCATACTACATGTGACTGGCAAGGTCATACACCACACAGCAGGTTGGTGTACTGTAAACCTGTGCTGGTCTGTGGCACCATTGCAAAGTAGGGACAGCCATGTCAAACATGTGTGTACAACCACATGCACAATGTCTACACTCAGCTCAGGGGTAGGCGAAATAATGTTGAACAGACATGCACTGCTTTGGGGGAGATATGCAAGCTAGGGCTCAAGCAAACATAGTATGCAGTCGACATACCCTACTGCTCATGTCCGCACACATAGGAGCAGTGGCCAACACAAAGTATTAGTGGCATATGTACAAAGGTTGGTGATGGTCTGTTAACATGTGGTGTATGTTGCACACATCATGGCAGTGCAGTGCAAACGTGCAAAGCGCATGCATTGTGTTTCAGTTATGAGGCATAGGCTACTTACACAAAGGGTGCAATACAGGTATGTATGCTAACCACTACTATAATTATGTAAGGTGCATGCCGTCTGCTATACCACATGCATGCTGTTGTGTGCAACTCAGGGATGTATGATGACTACCACTATAATTGCCTAAGATGAAACTATAATTGTCTAAGCTGAATGCCATCTGCCATATCACCTGCATGTACCGTGTGTCTGTGTGTGTCTGTCTGTGTTTGTGTGTCTGAGTGTGTGTGTGTGTGTGTGTGTCTGTCTGTGTGTAACCCTGTCTGTGTGTAACCCTGTCTGTGTGTATCCCTGTCTGTGTGTGTCCCTGTCTGTGTGTCTGTGTGTCCCTGTCTGTGTGTCTGTGTGTGTCTCTGTCTGTGTGTCTGTGTGTCCCTGTCTGTGTGTCTGTGTGTCTGTGTGTGTGTGTGTGTGTGTGTGTGTGTGTGTGTGTGTGTGTGTGTGTGTGTGTGTGTGTGTGTGTGTGTGTGTGTGTGTCTGTCTGTCCATGTGTGCCTGGTATAACTTATAATGTACAGTTCTTGTCTTCCTCTCACAGGTGTTGATGCAGGTGTGTTGCCCTCCTGCAGTCCACCTGATGTTAGTGTCACCACAAACTCTAGCAGTGATGATGATAGCATGATCAAGGCATAGGCAGGGATGTCAGGGGCTGAATCTGTGCCATTGGTTGCCATTCCACCTGTCTCCCCCTCCTCCTCGCACACAGTTCCCCTGCCTGCACATACCCCATCACCACTGGCCATAGAGGAAGGACAGTTGGTGGGTGGTAGCATGGAACAGGGAAGTGTAGTGACTATGGAAGGTGTGCCGGCACACCATGCTCCCAGTCAACAGACTGGTGAGCTTCCATACAGGCATGTGCCCAGCGCTGCTTGTAGGAGGACCACTGGCCAACATGCCCCTGCGGGACCAAGCACATCAACTGGAGTCACCAGACACATGTTTCAGGCTGTAATGGAGACACAGACATGTGCTGAATGGCACAACAGAGATGGTCTGAGGCTTCAGAGGGCTGCTGCCCATTCATTAACCGACAACATCCAGGCACTTGCAAATGCTCACCATCATCTTGCAGATGTTTTGGATATACGATTGGGTGACATGGTGGGAGTCCTTGACCGTGGCATGTCAATCCTCGAGCGTGGAATGTCTGTGCTGGAACATCTGGTGGGAGTGAGGCATCAGGCACGTGGACGTAGGCCAGCTACCTCACCTGTTGAAGGTCTACATGAACATGCTACTGCACATGCCCCCTCCCATAGTGGCAGTAGCAGCAGCAGTGTTGCTGGTGCTGTGCAGTCCACACCAGGACACAGCAGGCCACGTGCATTTGGTTCTGGACAGTCTCAACAGGGACACTATTCCAGTGGACATGTGTCATCAGACGGCACCCAATCTGGACCTCTGCCTGGTAGTGCCCATGCAACCCCTGGCAGGCACAGATCACATGGCTGGACACCGTGAACTGTGACACCTGCCTTGTACAGTCTGCAGCTGTCAATATTACCCTTGTGTAGGCCAGCCTCATGCCAGACCAGTGTGCATGCATACACACACACTGGAAACAGCAGGTGGCTTAGTGGTACATCCAGTGACCTCAGTGTGCATGGGCCAGGGTTCAAGACCAGCAAGCCTTGTTGATACTGTCAATTAGGACTGCATAAGACACTTTTAAGCAGGTGTAAATGTGTTTTCGTGACAGTAAGCAGCGGGTACACACAGGTAACAGACATGTACAACCCGCAGTACACTTGGAATGCCCTTCTTTGGCAATCCTACTGATGTCACCCACCTACAAATACACCTCTGGGAGTGCTGTAATCCAGTAATCTCCATGATGTGTGCTGTAACTGCGTAATGCTGTAGTGTGTTAATGTAGTTTGGTAGGTGTTCTAATCCCAGACAGGTCAACTGTGTGTGCGTGTGTCTGCCTGCCTGTGAAAGAAACAATGCTTTTAGAGTATGCACACTCTTTAAAACCCACATGACCACCTTTGGCAATCCTGCTGATGTCACCCACCTAGAAATACACCTCTAGGACTGCTGAAACCCATTATTCTCCATAGCATGTGCTGTAACTGCGTATTGCTGTATTGTGATAAACTAGTTAGGTAGGGGTTCCATTCCAAAAGAGGCCAACTGTGTGTGTGTGTGTCTGTCTGCCTGAGACAAGAACAGTGCTTTTTAGAGTATGCACACTCTGTGCAATTCACATGACCACCTTTGATAAACCTGCTGATGTCACCCACCTAGGAATACACCTCTAGGACTACTGTAACCCAGTATTCACCATAGCGAGTGCTGTAACTGCATATTCCTGTAGTGTGATACACCTAGGTAGGTAGGGGTTAGATTCCAGAACATGGCAGGTGTGTGCGTGAGTTTGACTGTCAGAGCCTGTGTGGAGGTGGCTGTGAGTGTCTAACCACTGGACATGTTGGGGAGTGGATTTTGTAGTTTTCCTATATGGTGTCCGTCTTATGTCACAATGTCCACCTCATGAGGAGTACAGATGTCAGTCAGTCACGTGACTGTGTTGGCAAGCCATACCCCTACATCTGGCAAAAGGACTGGTGAACAAAGTGTGCAACACTACTAGTACCCAGAATACATCCTGAACCCATGTGTCATACACAAACACACTTGCCTAGAATATCCCGCTATGTTGCTAGTACCCTGCACATTGATGACAGATAGTAGGCATGGTGTGATTGCAGTGGGCTGCAGAAGACATGGCACCCTGTACAGCAGTACAATAGGCACATAATTGCAGACAATGTGCGTTCACTATGTTCCCCACTGGATGCCTGCAACATATGTGGTGCCATCAAATGTGATCCACAGAGGCCATGCAATGCCTTACACATGTGCCCTGTATGGACCGATGCCACTGACACCAGGAAATACCTGTATCATGCTATCAATGCAGGTACAGGGTCAACCTGCTGACTATAAACAGGTTCTGCCACACCAGACCAGTATTGGCATATTGGAGGATAACAGTCTGTGTACACAACATGTGCCAGCCAAACCAGGTACACCTGTACATGTCACTGTACATTATTGTGAGACATGCACATCCCAGGCAATGTCCATATCAAAGACTATCAAACACAGACATGGCATGCATTGAAAGGCTATGGCCATACACAATGGGAAACAGGATGTCAGAGCAGTTCATACAATACCCATCTGTGTGTGACATTGCAGACACTACACCCCTGTACCATGCTGCACACCATTTTTGGGTGATATGATGCCAAGGATTACCCCTCACCCAGCCTTGTACAGTCATCTTGCACAGCCAACCACTATACACCCATGAAGCAATGCACACATGCATGTCAGTACTGGCACCTTGTGTCTGCATGTGGGGTATGATGCTCCCAACCACAGTCACTCCCAGTATAACTTCCATTGGCATACAAACAGATGTCAAACACGTTCACATGCCCCAGCCCATAGAACCTTCGCATATCCCCTGTGGTGCATGTAGTACCTGTGCATTACTGCAGTGTGGCAAATTAAGTAGTTAGGGAGTGTATTTGTGGGCCTGGCAAAGAGTGTCAATGTGAGTCCATTAGAGAGTGTGGTTGTGTTGACAATGACATCCGTTCATGTGGACAGCCATGTGTGCTACACCTAATGTATGTCTACTATATCTCTGTTGCAGATGTCGCTCACCAACACACACATATATGTTCTTACAGCACACCAACATGTCAGCTTTGTGGCACATGGAGTAACTGCATGCACTTGTAATAGTAATGACTAGTCAGTCAGGGGGTTGAACCCTGTACTGGTAGGTGTGTGACAGACGATGCTTAAGTTTTAGTCTCTAAGCCCTTCTCTGATGTACTTTGCCTCTGTCTGTCCCTCCCACATAGTCTCTAGTGGACGTGGAGGTGTACACCTGCTCAGCAGCAGCTTGTGTATTGTAAGTGATGGTCATGATCAGGTGATGGCCTCTGCACTTATTGCAGTCCTCCTCTAGCTGATTGCATGTGGAACAGCTGCGATGATGTTCCCATAGCCATTCGCATGAAAAACACAGGACAATATCTAGGAACATCATGTTGGTGTTTGCCCATGACAGTCGCTGTGAGTGGTACCTGGATCTGGTATTTGGAAACGGCATCACAGATGAAATCTGGATGTTCCTCAAACAACATACACAGTGGGAAATAGACTAAAGACAGGAGGGTGATGTGCCAGACATGACTACAGCATATAAGTGTAGTTATGCTTCATTGAGACTACTGCCTGTTTAACAAATTGTGTGTGGTAATGGCTATTCTGCATTTTTAAAACTGACAAGACAGCGCTCTGTTCATGAGGGACCCCAATCTGTAGGGCCATCTGTTGACTAGTCAGTGTGTGGAACCATTTGTTTCCTGTGTTACTCACTGAACACACATCTGTGAACAGTAGGAGCATAGTGTGAGGATTGCAGCCAGTACATGGTGATAGTGATATGTTACTGCCATCTCATCCCTGACTGGACATATGTCACATGAAATAGTGGTATGACAGACACTGTCTGGGGTTCTCAGTGACATGTCAATAATAGGCCACTGTTCATAGCTGCAGTCACAAGTCTTCTACACTTTGTACAGATGTCATGCAGTATGTATGCATGTGTTGTGCTCCTTCTGCAAATGTATACCATCTGTTGTGTTGGGTTGATGGTCATATCTATGCATGCTGTTGCAAGTAATCCTGAATGCTGTTGACTATTACTAAGCCATATCTGTGTTTAAACTGCAACACCATAGGCTGTATGGGTTTGGAGGCCCCGGCAGAACCTCCTGTCACACTTCAGCTGGCCGTGACACTGGGCATCAGCACATCTGGGGCCCAGCCTTGGACCTCCACCCCTGTTGGCTCTGCACCCCCTTCTGGTGGTACCACCACTGAGGATGTGGCTTGTCCCCCCTGGGAGCAGGTCCCGACAGGAACATGTCCACTGTTGTACGGTCCCGGATGTGGTGCGTGGGAGGTTCAATAAGGGATTTTGAGGCCAGATACGCCAGCTCAAAGGCAGAGTGTCACATTTACAGGGTGATGCTGCCCCTCCTAGACAGCCCCCAACACTGCCACCTTTTCAGCTGTTTTGGTGCAGTGGTGGCTGCCCATGGCTGGGGACCTCCATCCCACTCTTTCCATCTGGGGGCTCATGGGCTTGTGAATGCCAAACTCCCCACCTCGTCCAAGGTGTATCCCCCCACATGTGTCATATACTGTCCCTGTATACTGTCTTGTCCGTCATCCTACCCTACCTATCCTCCACGGGCATACCTAGTCTCCTTCCCCCACATCCCACTCTCACCCTATGGAATCATAAGACCAATCATTTCCTGGAACAACATTTGCCCCATACATAGCTGTCCATTTCACACATGTGTCCACTGGACACATGTAACCCTTTTAATATGCATCACAACATACTCCAGTTATCCTAACCCCTGTCTCTCAGGCGCACAATCCTAGTATGCACATGACTCCTAAATGTTCTAGGTACAGGTAATGCAGATGATCCCATTGTACACACAACACTACCTGTCCCTCTATGGTTACCCCATTTACCTTTATCATGATGATGATGTCGCATACAGCACCTTGCCAGAGTACTGTTCTCACATAATGATTGGACAGGAACTGTTGTGTTAATGTAAATAACATGCACAGAGTGATATATATGGCCAATGTACAAATGTTTGCATGTATGAATGACACATGTCTGTCTGAGGGAGTCTTGATATTACATAGAACAACACCACTACATAATACAGGTGTCACTGGTGTTTCCCTTTTCATTTGTTTGTAATGCTTTGTTGTCACATGGTATGTTCCTGATATATCCCTATATATGTATGTACCTATATGCTGGACATAAACACTCACACATACATCCACATGATGGAATACATTTCCTATACTGTTGAATGACTGTGCTGGATGATATGTTTGTGATAAGGTCCAATGTCTGTATATCTGCCAAGGCTTATCGGTAAATCACAATAGCTGTGTGTGCAGGGTTCTGGTTTCGAGCCTTGCAGAGGCCATTTAATTTGTTGCAGGGCAGAACAAGGCCATTGGATATGGAGTGATTAAGGCACATTAAAGCAGTTGTGAGTGGGTGTGCATGGGTTTGAATGGTGCTAAGCAATGCTAACCTCTGGTTACAGTTTCTTGCACTCAGTTAGCCCCTACATTGCTTTACCAGTGTAATACTTGCATACTGGTGGCCAAATAGGCTTACACCCGCCTGCTCCCACACTTGCAAATGCACTGCATTTGGTGTTTGCATCTGACACTCAAACCCCTGGTTCGTGAGTGAGGACTACGATATTACCTTGTGATGCCTATTACATCGGATTACATGCCTACAGTATCGGGAATGGCTGCCCATTAGGCGACGGCATGCCGTTCGACTGTGCGGAATCTGCGGCCTGTCCAGAGTTTGATTCATATTATTGGTGTGTTTCTCTTACAATCTGCACCCATATGGCTAATACATGGGAACTGAGACTCTTCAATACAAACAGGTAATTGGGTTTTGGAACCCACATCCTTCAGCCGAGTCATGCTACTGCATACCTACTATTCTATCATCTTTCTAAGGTTATCAGTAGAATATGTGCTTTCTGTCCCTATCAGACCTCTCATACGATTGGGGAAAATACAAACTGAATCAGGGACACGGCATAGCAACATCAGGTACACATTTAAATTATTGGTGCTATTAACCTGACACATTGACAGACTCAGAGCATATGAATTCATACACATTTTCTGAGGTAAATGATGTTTATGACTTAATTGTTGCCATTATTCATTACATGAAATTCACCACCTTTCCTCCAAATGTCACTAGTTTTAGGAGGGTTTAAGTGGGACAAAGTTAGAAACTGAGTCGAAATCATGGGCATCCCTGGAAATCGAGGACAGTTCAAAGGTATGGTCCCTATTTGTTCCCCCAGAGGTTTATGGCCTGTCCAGTGGATGTGCTCTTAGGGGTTGAGAGGTATTGGTGTCAGCTATGCACATTTTGGAATATTACTTACATCCCCGCGTCAGTCCTAATATGACTGCACCAGCCAACACCTGCACGCCTAGGCCTATAATTGCATACCCATAATTCCCCCACCTGCCACTCCTCTACAGCACTCATCCTTACTGTGGGTGCAGGTGGGGTATAAACTCACCACTACACACTGCCCACTCTCCCCGTGTCGGGACACATGTCGTACGTTGTGTCGACCCATGGGTTATCAGGCTTGCACAACCTACTGGTCCGTGTACATCGACAGCCAGGTGTGATAAGTCATTACTGGGACTGCCTCAGATCATTAATTTTTGGTGTCCCACAAGGGACATCGATGTCTATGTTTCAAGATTAGACCTTGCATGTCTCTACCACTGGTAGTATCCTTCCGGAGGTCTGGGAAGCAGTGGTGTGTTTACCATTATTGTGTGTCTGTATGTCTCACCGACCTAGCTGGGGGGGGGGGGGTTGATGATACATGTTACACGTTTGTTTATTTGACCCCTCACCCCCATATGCACGGCCTGTGAACATATGTTACTCGTAACTGCTGTATCGTATCCTAGCTATATACATGTGTATATTTACAGTCACATACATATATATATATATATATATATATATATATATATATATATATATATATATGTATTTACATTACTATATACAGATATATCTGTATATGTATGCATACATGTATATTTATATTTTGCTGTCTATATATATGTATATGTATATATATATATATATATATATATATATATATATATATATATATATATATATATATATATATATATATATATATATAAAACGACATATGGGTCTATGGGTGTCTGCATATGTATATATTTATATGTTGGAATGTATCTGTATTCTATCTCTGTATGTATACATTTGTACTACGGAGAGTGAGAGGCTTATCTCTATGTTACTTTGGGTAGATATACACACACATACCTCTACATATATACGTCTACATCTGGTTATTCCATTCCTTGACATATAGATTACACTTTGCTGCAGTGGGACTCGTAGTGGGTGTGACTGCTTGTTAGGCGACTCCTCTGCCCAATGAACGCATTCACCTACATCCCTAGGGCTGTCCGTATAGGCCCACATCAGCCAACATCTGCACACCTAGACGCATAAGTAGCTACCCATAGTTCCCCCACCCTCGCCTCCTCAACAGCACCCATCCTTACTCTGGGTCCTGGTCTGTTCTGGACACACCACTACACGTTGCCCACTCTCCACTTCACAGGACCCATTTCATACAGTTGTCTCAGCCCATGGGTCATCAGGGTTTCCCACCCTTGTATTCTATGTCTGTATACACCACGGCCAAAATGGCTGATCTGTCACCTTCTTTTGGTTTGGGCAATTTTTAGGGTGTCCCGCAAGGGACGCTCCGGTGTGCATTCCAAGATTAGAATTCACAGGTGCTCTATGTACCCCCCCTGGTTGTATCCTGCCTGTGATCTGGGGAGCAGTGGACTCTTTACATTGTTTGCGTGTATGTTTCCCATGTCCGGCTGGGGTGGGGGGGGTGGGGTGGAAGGGCATGCTACGTTTTTCATGTTTCTTGCTTGGGCTCCTCACTTCCATTGGCATAGCCTGTGAATATATGTCTTTCTTGTGTGCTGTTTCCTATCATAGCTGTATATCAGTGTATATCTACACACACACACACACACACACACACACACACACACACACACACACACACACACACACACACACACACACATATATATATATATATATATATATATATATATATATATATATATATATATATATATATATATATGTATATATATATATATATATGTATATATATATATATATATATATATATATATATATATATATATATATATATATATATATATATATATATATATATATATATATATATATATATATATATATATATATATATATCTATATATCTATATATATATATAGATATATACATATATGTATATTTATTTATATAAATAAATATATATATATATATATATATATATATATATATATATATATATATATATATATATATATATATATATATATATATATATATATATATATATATATATATATATATATATATACATATACATATATATATAGATATGGTTGCAGACATATACATATACGCATATATATATATATATATATATATATATATATATATATATATGTGTGTGTGTGTGTGTGTGTGTGTGTGTGTGTGTGTGTGTGTGTGTGTGTGTGTGTGTGTGTGTGTGTGTGTGTGTGTGTGTGTGTGTGTGTCTGTAAAGCAATACATACCCAGCGCAAACGCACTTACGCATGCGTACTGGTGTTTATATATGCTTGACCTGCTTACTAGTGCCTTATTCATTATGACACTGACACTTCACTTCAGTTATCTTTTACTTTGCAGGTTATACAGTGGACAAATGTCGCAATATGTTCATGTATGGATTACAGATGGTAATTGGTATGTGATACAGTGGGATTCGGTATGGGAATGTCTGTTCATTAGGAGGTTGCTCTAACCAATGCACTATTACTGTGCTGCTTCAGTTGCATATATGCCCATATACCCATGGCTCCTGGTTCCCAAACACACACCCCAATGCCTCCCTAACACTGCTGTCATCCATTCTCCAGTTGGATTTGCAGTGTATCCACACCACTACACATTGGCCACTCCCTACTCCTATAGACCCATCCCATCGGTTGACTCACTCCACGTATTCTCAGAACTACCAAACATTTAGTCCACAAACATTGGTAATGTGAGCGACCAAAAGAACACTATTCACAAGTTTTGGGTTGTCCCACATGGGACACACATGTGTTTATGGCAAGATTAGACTCTATACTTCATTACATCCTTACTCCCATTAACATGACACTACAATTAATTAATATGTATGACTATGTGGTAACGCACACGTTACACATGATAGCCTAATTATGTACGTGTTCGGCATATTTCTTTTACAAATAGACCGGTTTAGTAATTGGCGTTGCCGTAGTGGGCAGATCACAGGAATGATTCCATGTGTGGGGAAATCCTCACATTTGATTATTGTCAGCACAGCACTAACTTTGGACATTGTACACACGTCTGCGTTTTAGCAGTTTCATCGCGTCCCTCTTCTGCACAGCCTATTATTCCATCTACTCTCAAGGTTTGTAAGTGCACATTCATGTTATTTATGTCTGCAAATGGAATGCATGTGTTACAGAGAATGTACTTTTACATATTGATGTCTGCATGTGTGTATGCATAAATACCTATAACAAACTTGCGGACCTCCACGGGGCGGTGCAATTAGAACTGGGCCATCCACCCCTGGCATGCCTGGCTCCATAATTTCATACCCATACTTCCTCTACCCCACCTGTGTTCAAAATACATGCATACCTTCCCTTGTCCACTTGTTATCACAGCCATGACACACCTCCACACATTGCCCTCTCCAGACCTTTAGAGGCCCTACACATATGATGTCCCACACCATGTATTCTCAGGCTCTCCCACCATATAGTCTTTGAACATACGCGCCCTTGCTTGTGTAATGGTCAGAAGGCCAAATGGCCTATATAATTTTTGGGTAGTCCCAGCAGGGACTACCCTCTGTGTGTAAAGTAGACTTAGCAAATCAATGATGTTACTCCCACTGGTAATATCCTACCTGTGGTGTGAGTAGCAGTGCTTTGCTCACCCCTGCCCAGCTGAATATGACATACGCTGACAGCGCTATATAATACTAGGGTTGCTGTTGATTCCCTTCTCCTTCCTTTTGTATGCTTTATTGTTACATCATTCTTTCTTCATAGATATATATATATATATATATATAAATTTCCTATGCTGGGCACTGCTTAGACCCACGCATGTGCACTCAGACTTGCTTACTGGTACTTATATGTGTTTACTGCTGCTTACACCTGCTTACTAGTACCTTATTTATTATGACAATGCCACTTTGCTTGAATGATATTTACATTAAATATCTCATGCGATACTTTTATGTCAGTTTTATGGCAAAACAACATTCATTCCACATGGAAAATGATATGTGCTATTGTTGGGCTCAAACCGTGAATGCCTGTTTGTTAGACGGATGCTCTGAACACTACACTATTGCCACTTACGTTGATTCCGCATGTTTTTCTCTATTTGAATGAATATGATGTGTAAGCTACGCTCGGTGGAGGGCAGCAATGCGCAGACACGCTGCGCTTTGCTTACACCTTCGATATTGCAGCGATTCAAATGTATAATAGGGACACAGGGACAGAGAATCTAATTGTGAAAGTTCTACAGACAGGGCTCAACATTCCACTACATGCTTGTGTGTTTACTACTACGAGTTTATTTCACAGTTTGTGGACACTCTTGTATGCTTAGCATACATTCCGATATCCACGGATACTGAATTACTGACTTACCATTAGGGGCAGGCTCTACTAGTAGGCATAGTAGATTTTGCAAGTGTCAGGGCATGTTTATGCCTGCGTAGAGCAGTTGTACAAGCCCCCTGCACTCGCACACATTTCCTGTGCATGTCAAGTTTGCGGTGGTGCGTCCTCATAGATATTCATATGGCGCTGCTGTGCCATCTGTAGTGAGGACGCTCGGTGCAAGGCTAAAACCATCCTTGCGCCGGGCTCCTTGAATCCCGGGGATGGTATAACTGTGTGATCCACCCTTTAAGTCATATAGTTATATAACTAATTATATAGTTATATAGGTGGAAGCTTGCTGAGAAAGGCAGTCAATCAATCTGGATAAGAACTTTTTGCACAAATATTATGGATGATTGCCATTCTACCTCCACAGGCAGGTCAACGGCCATGAGATTATTTTTTCTTGAACATACTTCTAGGTTTTCAGTTTTTCCTTCCAGTGTTCTAAGACTGTTATAGAGTCCACTTTGTTATTTTTCACACTTGGAGAACTACTTATCAACACTGCATAGTTAGTATTTATATCCTGAACTTCCTCCATAATATGAACTGCTAGAATATCTAGCAGAGAAAACCATCTGTGAGTGCTTTTGCATCTCTAGATAAGTTACTGTAGGCTTATAGAGTTAATGTAAATGGAATATTACAAATACTACAAATAGGTATCAGTCTGATAAAATAACTCCTCTTTGTAAATACTGTAACTGTTATACACATTTCCACATTGCTTGAAACATTATGAATATTGTTTTTCTTGTTGTACCTTTTCTATGTGTATTTACTTCTGAAATGTATTTATTTATTTTACATTTGTTGACCAGTATAGTCCGACTGGATACATGTCCATTATCAGTGGTGGCCCAGAGAAAAAAGCTCCAAACATACAGACAAAAACATACATGCATGCTAAGGGTATTACAAATTCAGAAAGGATTGGCATTCAAGAGGAATGCACAATTTTAACAGGGGAGAAAAGCTCCAATTGTGCAGATAAAAAACATACGTACATGCCAAGTAAATATTACAAAATAAGTAAGGTGTGTCCCCGTAGAGGGATTCACAATTTTAATAGTGTGTAGAGAATATAAAAATATTAAACAGGTGGATTACAGCAACAATTATTTACAAAGTAATATACAGAGCAAGAATGTCACTGCAAGCATTTGTGGGCAAGAAGCTAATACAGTACTGTTGAGTTAGGGAGTTGTTATGGAGATTAATCGGGGTTAGTACATGGACAGAGCCAGTGCCTTTTATAATACTGTTTGAGGCTTTTTTTAAAGAGGTTTAGAGAGGGTTCCAGGGTAATGTCCGCTGGAAGTAAGTTCCAAGCTTTGCCAACAGAGTTGGCAAACAGGGAGTCTTCAGCTGAGTTATTAGCTTTGAGTGTTTGGACTAACAGCTTGTTGGATGAGCGTAATGGTCTGGAGTTACTGTATGGTTTTATGATAATTTTAAAATAAAAATAAATAGATTTACTTCTGAAATGTATTTTGTTATTGTATGATGCATTTTTATTTTTGCTATTGATTTTTAGCTAATTTCTTGGCTAGTTAGCTGTTGTATTGTGTTCTTTGTCCTCCGGAATCTGGGTCACAGCTGTAAAGGGTCAGTTGGCCAATATAATTAAGTAGTTACCAAATTCTACATAAATTAACAAATAAAAAACAAACAAACAAGTGAATATCATTTACAGCATAAGTTGTTTTACATATGTCAAAGCTTAGAACTGATAATACATATATTTATATATTTTTTCAGTCAGTTCATTGAGGAAATTATATTCAGAAAGTGGAGTAACTGAATCTGATATTTTCTTTTTGTTGTTACCTATTGTAGATCTGAGTTGGTAGGGTGAAGTTTTAGGACTGCTTTTGACGACACTATATTGTGGCACTGTCTTCTCAGGAGAGGGAGGTGTAGGATGGCATGGTGAAGCCTGGAGCATTTCCAATGAAGAAACTTCAACAGCAATCTTAAAAGCACATAATAAAGTATATCTACATTCAGCATAGCAGGCCATAAATGGTCAGACCAAACAATAAGAAAGTTTACATCATTAGAGCCATGAATAAACAGCAGATAAGCTGCTGTGACCACTATAGTCACATTAGTGAGTGGTTCCTAGAGCTTCAAGAGTAAACTGCCCTTGCTGCAAACAGTATACTGGATGTCCACTATTACCAATATTTTATTTACCTGTACTTTGGTAATGCCATGGAAAATGTTTCTACTGTTTAACCATTCCATCAAAATTTTTTTAAGCATCTTTATTGAATTATTACTTGTGACATACAAAAACTTGCATTTACGTAAAAGAAAACAAACCATATTGACATATTCACAGTTACAAACGGTGTACATCACATATATTTTTCTGAACAATAGAATCAATCCAACTTTACATATTCTGGTCAATTCCAGCCCTCTGTTAAACCTCATGCATCCTCCATAACATTTTTTCTGCATGTATTGTTCTCATAATTTCTACTTTTTCCCCCTCTGTAATTTACTACTACATTTTTTCTAAAGATCCCACATACAGTTCTTTTATCTCTGTTACAATATTGACTACTTCAAATATGGTTGGTTTAGATTTTGATTTCCATTTTCTAGTAATTGCTTTTTTGGCAATCACCAGAATTAAACTTAACAAAGCCTTACTATGTTTAGACAATTCAAATCCTGTATACTAGTTCAAAAAATCATTTCCTTAGTTACACCCATTTGCTCACCCAGTATTCCTGACATACTACTCTTTACAGAATTTTTAAAGTCTGCCAACTCATTACAGTCCCAAAACAAATATTTGCAGTTGCTTAACTGAGTAGTTCTAAAATATCACCTCAAATCAAGTAATCCTAAACCACCTTGTCCTGTTGGAAGGATCAATTTATCCCACTTGACACTTGCCATCTTCCCTTCCCAGATAAAGTCCTTCAGTTTTTTATTAATTACTATCCATAACTTCTCCTCTGGTTAATAAAAATATGCCTGACCTGTATATAAAATTAAAAGAGACTAAAACATTTTTACAGATTATATCTTGCTATCCATATCCATAGACAACAGCTTCCAGTTTCTCAGTTTCTGTATTATCTTTTGTTTAGTCTCTTTCACATATCCTTAGCTGCCATTTTTAACCCATACTCCTAAATACTTCATGTTGTCATGTCCCCATAAAGAATGGGTATTGCTGAACTCATTCATGTGTGGGTACATAGTTTACCTTTAGCCTGTAGTTAGCCTTTATTTTTATCTTCATTAATTTTATATGCCAAAAAAATGAAACTATCTCAGAATGTTCCACAACACTGAAATATCCTTTTCTGGTTTTATCAGGTACAAAATAATATGGTTTGCAAATAAAGCCAACTTTTCTTGATTACCATAGCAATTATACCCTTGAATTTTTGAATATCTTATTTTATCAAAGGAGAAATATGCAGTGAGAGGTTTCACAACACTAGTCATAAACCCTTCCACAGGTGCAAGGTGTTATGGGGTACAGTGGGGAAATCAGTGCAGCTGCCACGGAAGTCCGAAAGTAAGTACATTAATAAATAATGCCAATGCTCTGTATAGCATGGACATGCTTTTTGTGCATGGAGCATTTTTTTTTAATTCTTCTTTTCTTTTGTACTTGACAGTTGAGAGTAGCACCTTTCAGCTTCTATACAGAAGCCAAATTTGGATTTCTTCAGAAGCAACTATTGAACTATTGTAGCTACAACCATTGTGTGTTACTGGTATTTTGCCTGTGACCGAACAGTATTCTTGAGGAATATGTAAATTTTCTCTGAGTTCCTACTACTAAATTCATCTCTTCTATACCAAATATTTTCAGAAATGTCTTCCAAAATCTACCCTCTTTTATTATATCCTCCATTCTAGGTCCCCTAGATACATCCTCACTGTTGTAAATCAAATTCAGTTGCCACCTATAAGCAATATTCCCTGCAGAAAGCTGAGTATTCCTTTCAGAATTAATTTATGCTACATAATAGCAGTTTAAGGGAAATATAATTATATACCAGTGTAATCCTCCTCCCTTGTCAGTAGCTCCTTACTACCCCAAATCTGCCATTATTATATTCTTTCCTCTTGTGTCACAAATGGAGCTCCTCTAGCAGTTACTATAAGTATTCCTGTTTTCCTTTTCCCTGACACTCTGCTGAATATCCATCCTGAAATCCTCTCTTTATCAAATTAACATGTTCACTTATTTCCAAATGCATCTCCTATAACATTACTATTTGAATTCTTTATTTCTTAATATAATTCAGTACTCTTTCCTTTTAGTCTATACCTGTGAGACCATTTGTGATGATGTGAGGTAGTACCAGCTATGCAGAGAGAGTAGTGCAGTGCATGTGTAACATATGCCAGCACAGCTAGCTGGTGTTTTGTAAAGAATTTTATGTTATTTGAATATAAAACTGATTTCTACAGATGCTTGTGCTAAAAATGTATTTGTAAAGTTGCTTGTGTTAAAAATGTACCAACAGTGGGGCCTGCTGGACAGAAAAGAAATATGTATGCATTAGTGTAACTGTTTAAATGTATATGTTTTAACAGAGGATACTGGAACAGAAGAAGTTAATCTTAATTCACCTAACTTTGAAAAAAGGATTAAATTACCTGGCTTAGGCATAAATATTGTATCTTAACATTCTCAGTGCAGTCAGAGAAAAATCTATAGTAGGAAACTTTCTGCATTGTCTTTGGGATGAACTGATTGATACTCTGGAAGGGTGGAGGTATGAAATTATTTTATGACTTCCAGGAGTTGCAGCAGATCTTAGCAAGGCTCTCTGTGAGTATTATTGACACATATGGGCTAAATTCTAACAGCTTCTGGCCAAGGGGATAGCATGGGAACCAGAAGTCAGATGACTGGATGTATGTGATGTCATTCTGTAATCCATCACTAAAAATATTTTAATAATAAGTGAGACTTAAGTCTCATAGCACTCTGTTTTGTAATCTGACAAAAAAGATCTCTCACCTACTTCATCTTGCCTTGCTCTAGTATATAGCCAGGGAATAATAATTCTTTAGATCAATCAGGAAAATATAGTAACATTAGTTAAGTATTGTTTTTTCTGTAACTGTGTGAACCTGTCCACCTGTTTTATTTTTAATATTTTCTGTGATTGAAACTCTGGTGTTTACTGTAATTAGATAATTAGTATTTTTGTGTTCTTTTCTTATTTTTTTTTACTAAATATATTTAAACATTTCATTGTGGCTGGTCTTTTTGAAATATTTTAATCTCTGAGAGTACTTATCTATATTTGGTGATAGTTCTGGACACTCCTGAAAGCCTTGCTGTTGGTCAAACTACAATTTGTATTAGTATTAATTTTACTCAGTATAATTAAGTACCCTTGCAAGAGCCTTAGAGTACCTGGCTTTGGAGTGTCTGGTAGTGGTGTAACTACCTTGTAGTCTGAGCAGAAGGGGGCATAGCTAGTAAATCTGTGGCAGCTATTCCTAGGTGTGTGTGTGTGTGTGTGTGTGTGTGCGTGTGTGTGTGTGTGCGTGTGTGTGCGTGTGTGTGCGTGTGTGTGCGTGTGTGTGTGTGTGTGTGTGTGTGTGTGTGTGTGTGTGTGTGTGTGTGTGTGTGTGTGTGTGTGTGTGTGTGTGCCTCGGCTGTTTGAAACAGCAAAGCACTTTTTTCACAGAGAAGGTATTGGAGAACTTGGCTTGGACACTCAGCTGAGGTCTCAACTCTATAACTGGGACAGTGGGGAGTCTTATTGGAGACCTGGAGGGAGACAGATAGAGAAATCCAGACCCCCAGACTGACTGTGTTCCCCATGTACTCTTAAGGGAAATTGTTTGATGCAGAGAGCTGTATCTGGAAATACTGGGTGTATTCATTTTTTTCCAAGTGAACATCTCTCTCCAGTGCCAGTGATGAGGATTCAGGCTCCTTGATTACTGGCCCTGAACAGGGACATCACAACAAGTAGGACATTTTGATAGACACAACTCTTAAGCAGAATGTGTAGAAAAAGCTTCAGGTACTGAATGTTATGAAATGGTTTATTTGATAGATCTCTATATATTAAAATGTTATAAGAAATGGAAAAGAACCTTCCACTTGGCCAAATCTTTTGACACAATTCCCCACTCAGGCATAGTAGAAAAATTAAATAAACTGTGAATAAACCCATATATCACCTGCTGGATTGCTAGCTGACTCACAGCCAGGATGCAGATAATCAAAATTGGGGAAGTTACCTCCACAAAGAGACCCCATCACGAGTGGTGTCTCCCACTGGGACTTCTCTTGTTTGGCATCTACTTTTCTAAAATGCCAAAGGGCTCTGTCTGACTATGTTTGCAGATGACTGCAACCTTAGAGCAGTTACTGAATCCCCAAATGACTTAGCCATTCTGCAAGAAGGGTTTTCCCAAACTAATAACTGGTGCCAAACTCATGGAATGAGACTAAATGCAAAAATATGCATTATTGTATCCTTTGGGGAATCATCTACCCCAGGGAAACACTACATTGACAATACACCCCTAAAAGTTATCCCAGTTGTTCAGGATTCGGGAACTTATGTGAACAGTGCCCTAACTTCAAGTCTATTGTTGTAAGAAAGTCCTTCTGTATTATGTCTTGATCTAGGGATATCATGGTCCCCTTTTACTCAACCCTCATTAGGTCAGTCATTGAATATAATGGCCCTTTGGCATGTATGGCTGGAATGCCCACAGAGATGCCTTACTAAAGAATACAAGGTCTAAACAACATATCCTGCATGGATCATCTCAAAGCCTTGTCACTATACTCAGTATCCTACAGATAAATGATGGCTTTATTGTATATTAGTAAGTCAAATCACATGAGAAATACTTGGTCTAGGGATCTAAACCTCTTCTGCAACATCAACAGAATGGTTTGGCGAGACAGGTATATTTTGCAGAGTATAACAGTGTTATGAAACAGACTCCCCATCCACATAAAACAAAGTTCGTCCCTGTCTATTTTTGAAGTTCATCTTAGATCTATGGATGGGAAACAGAAAATTTATTCCAAAACTGCCATGTACTACTAATGGACAGATGCAGCTCTTAAATGCTTTATCCTATGCATGGATCACCTCAAATAACATATGGTATGATCCCAGGTATTCTCATTAGGGGTAATATGTAATTATCAAGTACGGGATGAGTAAGACCAGTCTATAACCAAATGTGATAAGTTAT
Organism: Protopterus annectens; assembly: GCF_019279795.1. Classification (NCBI taxonomy): domain Eukaryota; kingdom Metazoa; phylum Chordata; order Ceratodontiformes; family Protopteridae; genus Protopterus; species Protopterus annectens. Next base: position 457,125,432 of record NC_056744.1, on the reverse strand, counting down.
TTTGAGCACAAAAGTGGAAATTGGCTAGGTTTAAAAGTGCCCTCAAGAGCAGTTTGCCTAGTACTTACCTTTGAACCTATGAACCTATAAAAGGGAGAAGAGAGACAGAAGGGAAGGAGAGGAAAAAGAAATACCCTGGCATTTATAAAGATCAGTGTAACCTTTCTGAGTGAAAAGACAACACAAGCAATATGGCAGGGATGTTCTTGAGTGCAGAAAGTGTGCACAGTGGTAATCAAATATACAGTTTTGCTTTTAATTTTCTTTAATACTGGAATTCAGAATTGAAATGGAAGGTTTCATTATTGTGTTTATACTATTTTGATGGATCTCAACAAGTATGTAAATATGTTTTAATATGTATTATTCAGATACAACTCAAAGACTTTTTTGTGGAAAAAAGTTAGAAATCTTCTTAAGATTATTCAAATTATTGCTATCTATTATTTAGATTTTTGCTGCCTATACCATCATTTGAGACATATCTAAACCAGTAACTAATATCATTTGAGACAAATCTAAACTGGACATTCTGCATTCCTTTATGCTTCTATAGCAAACAGCGTGTCAACCAGTCCAAAATCTACGATACTAAATCTGTGGTATTAAACAGATTAGACACACCATATGGCACAGAAAATGCTCACTTAACTTAGAAGACAGCATCTGTACCTGTTAAGATTTAGATTTATGAGAAGTTATACTGTTCTGCTTTCTATTAAGAAGTAAACACTTGAAGAGAATTATTCTTTTTCCAAACCATTTATCACCTATCAGTTTAAGAATAAACTCAAATTACCCTAGATTTAAACTTTGAAGTGAAAACTTTCACATAGACTTTAGTAGTGAATTATCGGCAAGGTATAACATGAACAGTCCACTTTTAAGTTACAATAATATAATAGATTGAAACCTTGAGAATACATATTCAGACAATACTATCAGATGTCTCTTGATGCCTGATATTGTTATTGGCAAATTTTTGTCTGTGCTTTCTTATTCTCCAGAAAGACATAGTTAGTATTGTACCAAATAATAAACATACAAAATCAGTAAAACTATGACATAAACTAGCCCAACAACAACGAACCAGGCTTTCATCTAAAAGCAGCTTTATCATGATAATTACAAATAATCACTTAAGCTCATCTCTAAATATTAAAATTATTTTTTCTAGGTGGTAAATGTTTTGTGTGTCTGATCCAGCACAATCTCATAATCAGATGCAAATAGTTTTAACTTATCTCTTGAAATAAAAGAAAATGATATTGGTAATATATGAAATGTCCCCATTAAAGTCAATATGAGTTGAGACAACGCTAAAGTGGTTTATGTATTTTATTTATTTTTTGTTTGTATTTGTCAGGGTAGGGTGTTGATAAAAATTACCAATTTTAGGCTGAGACCACTTTGCACAGAATCAACCAGTCTTCAACTTACATAAAAAAACAAAGATAAATATACATATTATATGTAAGACGTTGACATTGATGAAAACAATATACAAATATTAAACAAACATAACTGTAAGTATAAAGTGATAACATATATTAAGAAGAGAAGACCTTGCAAAACTTGTTATGTACATATACACATTTTTTGAACTGCTCATAGAGGGATTACATTGACTAGGATACAGCTGATGGGTATTTTGTGGAATGAAGTTATGTGGCCTGAATTAGGGCATTTGCATTGGCTTTGTTTCACCAGGTATGCTTTAAATCGGGCTCTGAACTTTGTTCAGAACAGATGCTTTATGCTGGGTGGGAGCTCATGCCAAAGTTTTTTTTAGCGAGAAACTGTGATCGGTGTGGTAAAGCTTCGTTTTTGGTGTTTGCACAGTTGGCCGTCATAGGGTTCCACTTCTGAGGCTGTTGATGGGAGTGATAGGGACAAGTTTATTGGTGAGTGGAGACAGAGTGTCCTGATGTAAGAGTTTAAAGAGTAGGGAACTTAGTAAGAGATTGGACCTCTGCTTTATGGACAGCAAGTTAGCTGTTTTATTAAGAGGCAGTGGTGTGCTGTCTTGGCATACCTCGCTATAAATCAATAGAATTTATCGGAGAGTGATTGGAGGGGTGAGTAGTTCTACCGGGATGCAGTGGCTATTAGTGAGAGACCATAATCAAGTTATACTAATAATATAACTTTGCGTATATAAGTTCTAGTGGAAAGGGAAAGGAAGTGGGGAATCTTATGAGACACAAATAGAAGGTAGTTGATTCTTTTTTTTCAAATGTACCCATTGTGAGCTTGAAAGTTCAAGTACCATATACCCAGGCACTGCAAGGTGTAGGTGGTTTTGATGGAAAGATTGTTTTGGTCAATAACGTTTAGTGTTTTAGTGCTTTTATTTAGTTTTTAATGGGAACTAAAAAGCATTGATTTAGTTTTATGTGGGTTAAGAAGTATTTATTTTTGCAAGCCCAGAGTCAACAGTTAGAAAATCGTTCTGGAGAAGGTTATTAAATCTCTCTTGTGATTACAATCTTCCATATTCATCAAGGCTGCTGTCTGTGTAAAAAAAAAAAAATATATATATATATATATATATATATATATATATATATATATATTTACACACACACACACACACACACACACACACACACACACACACACACACACACACACACACATATATATGTATGTATATATTTTTTTACTTAAATGTGTTAGATGGGATATACAGTTCCTGTTTCTTAAGGAATAATGTATGTAGCTGTACAAATCATAGTAACAACAGAAAAAAACAAGGGAAACAGTTGTAACATTTACAACATTGAGAGTGAACGGAAACATAATTTATTAAATGGTTGGTACTAAAAAAGAGATATTTCATCTAGAAGTTAGCTTTGAACTCTTTTAAACAGTGTACTATAGGTAGTCTACTTCTAACACTTCAGAAAGGTATTGAACAAAGTCTTTCAGATGTTATTTTACATCAGGAAGGGCAAGGAAAAAAATAAACTTGTAATATAAATGTATAGAACATTACGAAGAAAAAAATCATTAACTCAATAAAACTGAATTGCAATCCAGTACAAAATACATCATACATTCATGATTACTCTGCAAATAACCATTTTTAAGTTTTCTGTTATTTTGATATCAAAGGTGTTTCTTTATGGGATGCAGATTTCACAATTACTGTAATGTGTCAGTATTAAACTGTTATAAATAAATAAGGTTTTCATAGCCTTCAGCTCTCCTTGTGTTTTACTGCTATTCTGTTAGCCCAGTTGCTTTATAGCTCAAGATTAGCTTTGCTGGATGGGAAAATGGATCTTAATCTCTTGTCCCATAGCTGTTTTTAAATTAATGATTTGCTTCCTTCTGTCGTTCATATACAGGAATGTCTGGCTAAATTCTAACATGCTGATTTTCTTGATGAAAATACTTAGATTTCTAGTAAACAGATAAAGAATATTACTATCCATTAAGATGAAATGTTTGAACACAACAGTTAAGGAATGTTTACTGTGTCCAGTTACTGAACCTAGTATTCTTTGTACCACAGCAGTGTATATCCGAGTCTGGCACTCATCAGAAGTTTTGTCAAGAAGAGAAGAACAAAGTTTGATAAATGGTTTATAGAAGTGACAGGGACTGCTCCCATGTTTCAGACACTCCCAGTTAACCATGCTTTTAATTTGGGAGACTGTGAAGGTAAATGTTATATGCATTTTTTCTTCTTTTGTATCTTGGTTTGCAAGTCCCTGTTCTCAAATTAATCTTTCTGAATGTTGCTTGACCACCTCAAATATTTTAACCATTTTCCCATCCAATCTTTGTTAAATTGTTTAATGTCAGCTACTGCAATTTGAAAATCATGGAAGTGTTCAGATACACCTTTCATTTTATTAATTAATTCCTGAAACCATCCCAAAGGAAAAATGTACCTGGCCTTGCAGTAGCTGTAGGAGCTATCGTTAATGAATGCAAATATTTCCCTTCATCCTGGGTTGAAGAGTAAATATTCCCATTGACTGATCAGATGAATAAATAGATATTTTTCTTGCTGAAACATGGTTATGTTATTCTGCAGATTCCGAAGCTCTTTTTAGAGCCTTTTCCTTTCCATAAGATGTGGGAAAGAATTTCTTAATACTTGTTTTCATAACTGAATGATTCATTTTGTAAAAACAGGAGGATTAAGCAAAGCAATCCAAGAGAGATACTTTTAATTTTTAGAGAGAGTGCTGTTGCCACAGAAGGATAACCCCCTGACTACAATCCAGGGGGCCTAACTTCAGTTAGTGGCTCAGGCATTTGAGGATCTGCTGTGGGAATGGGAGTGGAATGACAAGGGTATGTCTGCACACCTCTTTTTGGGAGGACAGGATAGGGAGAGGGTTGGGGGCACATGCTGAGGGCACATTTTCCATGTTGAAATCCCTATTGGAGACTGGGGATCCCTTGAAAGGGTGCTGTGTCATGAAAACAGGGTCAACAGAATATGTCACACATGGATGTAGACATATTTCCAAAAGGCCCAATGTACTCCATTTACACTTTTATGAGGAGACATTTTTCCCCCACAAATTTCATCCTACCAGCCCGGCCCCCATATTCAAAGTCCACCCTGGGTCAACCAGCTATCCTCATACCTTTGGACTACTCCAGTATTGCTGGTGTCAGCCATGGATCCTAAGGGCATTCTGGAGGCTTGGCCATCTGTGCTTCCACCAAGTGAAGGGTTACTTTTTATATTCCCTACGCACTCCCTTTTCCCACCCCCACAATCATCAGCTATGTCTGAGGGCAATTCCCCTAGCTGCATCATATCTCCTCTTAGGGTGCATCATCAAGGAGTGCCTTACCACTCACGATGGGCCTGCCTATCCCTTCTTGCTGTTCTGTCAATCACCTGAGCCACTAATCAAACCCGGGTCGCCTGGGAAGTATTTAGGGTTTGCTTTATCCCTCTACTCCACCAGAGTGGATTTTTTTATGAGACAACATTGAGAATGTAGGGTCCTAAGGTAAAGACATCAGTCCCCAGCAAGTATAAGAGAACCACACTCCTGGCTTGTCTGAGCCATGCCCAGTGGAAATAAATGGCCTGAATGCCTCCTGCCCATGAGGCAGACAGATGGAGGGCTCAGTCCTCTGCAGGGGGGCAGAGTTAAAAAAAGACTAAACAAAAAAATTTATAAAGATTAAAATTAGTATTCAAAGTTTAGTTCTTCAGCATCTTTGAAAAATTACATTTAAATTGCTACACCCAAGGCTTCTCTTCCCACCTAGTGAGTGATACTGAGCCTTCTCCTTGCATCACGGCTCATCTCTATTTCTAAGTCATCTGTTCTCCCACCATACTTAATGCTTTGTTCAATACTTTGTCTCTTCCTCTTCTTTCCAATAATGACCTGTCCCTTTGGCCATAACTACATACTCATCTGCTATCAATAGTAAATGTAATAGGTAAACCAGCGAAAGTTGCATGTGATGTCTTGAAATGAAAGAATATATTCCCCAGTAGGCAGTCTTGAGCTACATTTAGGAATATCTTATTTCAATTACCCCTGTACTGGAATATACCTCTTATGTATTCCAGTGTAATTAGTAATACCTTAGGCACTAAAATAACTTCCACTAGCCATTTTCAGGTCAGACAGTAACTTTACATTCCCAGAAAGCACATGAACAAACAATAAATAATAGCAGTTAACTTAAAACATCAGTTAGGCATACAGTTTCATTTGTTAACTAATGATGGATCATGTTTATACATGGCTAGATGTAAGAGTTTTAATTACTGTAAAACTCCATTCCAAACAGGACTGAATAACTTTCATCTTTGCTCCAAATTCAGCTGCATCATGGTTGTCAATTAATCTGAGTTGAACACCCCACAAACTGTATTCTTCTTTAGTCTGAAATGTCTTGCTAGAGAAAAAAAAAATCTATTTTTTTACAAGTATCTCTGCATTTAGTATAGCAGTTAACCTTACCATCTCTGTCTTCTTCTCAGCTCCTGCAGAACACAGGGACAAATAAGGGTGTCATCAGAGTACTGGCAACATGTCAGTCAGTGTTAGACTGCTATAAATTAGGTATCTGAAATTCACAATGTGCGGGACAAAGTTTATAGGAACATAAAATAATTTTAGCAGAAGAAATGAAAATAGAAATTCACTAGAAATGGCAGCTTGCTAAGGTCGACAAAAGGCTGAGAGAACAAAGGACATATCTTCTTTTTCAACAATATTTAAGGCAGCAGCCTTTGTAAGCAGTTCTGAAGTCATTAACGCTAGCCAAGTTCTGAATAATTCAGACACAGTGAAAAATGGGCAATATACAAATTTTATATCAGCAGGATTAAATAAAAAATACAAAGAAATGTAAAAAGCAACATACTTTAGATGCAAGTTCACAAAATATTGTTTGAATATTAAATCCAAGAAAATTATGTTTGTCAACAGGAAAGATTTGCAGATACTATTCATTCTGAAATATTAATTGTTGACACATTAGGCAGTCATAAAGACATTAAAGCCAGGTATTACCTAAATAAGTAAGAAACTGAATATATATAGGACAAGGCACACAATTCACATATGTAATAAATAAATGAAAGAAAAAGTGATTAGTAAAGAAAAACATATTTTAAAAATCCAAAAGGAAATGTTCTTCTATACTCTAGTTGTGTAGTAGGAAAAATATGGAAACAAATTATTTATCTATTTAATCAGAAATGTTCTGCAGGAAGTAAGATCTCTGACTTACCGATGTCGCATGAAGCTGTAATAGAAAAGACTCATAATAATCATAGAAACAGTTTATGGAAAAGCAAAATTAATCAAGAAAAATAGTTTAACTCTGTGAAGCATGTACCTGTTAAAGGGAAAAAAATAGACCAAAGGTGCTGGATGGAATTCTTCAGGCAAATGGAAAAATCACTAGAATACGATCATTGTCAAAATAACATTGAATTTTATTTAATGCTACTGACAAAACAAAGGGGTTCAGACGTATATATTCCTATATTTTGCAGAGATGATCAAATAATAAGTTGTAAAACTAGAAAATAAATATGATAAATGCATATGTAACCAAACCAATATCATCAAGTGTATAAAAGTTGGCCCTGAGTGTACTGGGGGCACTGACTGCCATACCCTCCAAATTATATTACCATACTTCATGTTGCACAATCTCAGGTAAAAGGGAGAAACCAGACGTGTTGCAATGATGAGTCAGGTCTTAGATAACTTCCCACCTGATGCTTCATTAGAAATCCCATATGCCATCTTATTCTTGATCACAGTCTGCATGTACTAGCATCAAATGGTCTACATCTGATTAAGACAGAAAAAGACTGTTTTCAAAAGATTTTCTTACAGATATAAATGGAGACAAGCAGGTTCTTCACCACAAACAAACTCCAGTGAGTCTCACCCAGATAAAAGTAAGTTTCATTTATTGATTAGCAATATATATAGCATAAACAATAAAGTTCTATTGGACTCAATATCCTTGAGAACAGGGCTAACCTTAGGTGAACGGGCACCCTAGCTGAAGTGTTTCACACTGCCCTTGCATACACATTACCCCCTGCACCCCCATACCATCCAGATTTTTTTTTTCTTTTTTTTCTCTCAATTTTTACTATTTCAGTTTTCATTTCCTGAATTAACTCATTCATTGAAGACATCCTAACTAGGCAAGGCTGGAGTTTGATAATTATGGAGGAAATAACTATATTAAGCCAGGGACCTGGGGGCAGCTAGGGCCCCTGAAGTTATGAGGGATCTAGATTCTCTGGGGTGCATTTTAGAGTTTAAAAACAAACTTTTCATCCAGTGATGGCCTGGACAAAAATCAAGCTTAGATGAGAAATTTAGTGCTTACATTACTCTTCTGCTTTGTTTTTTACTGCATCCTTTCAATGCACCATAACTGACCAGGACTACACTGTAGTAACTGTGAAAGAAATACCTGCATTAAGCCAGGGGTCTGGAGAGTGCTATGCACCAAGTTGCCATGGGGACTGCAGATGCTCTGAGGTACATTTTAGAGTGCTCTTTATATAACCTTTTTTTCCGATGATGGACGAGCTTCATCAGAACATGAAAATCAAAAAATACTGCCTCCTTTTACACCATTATATATTGGAACAAGTGAAACAAGATGTAAGGGGAGGTTTATGGGAGGCCCGTCTAGAATATAAGGAATTATATTGGCAACTAAAATTGGATGGAACCAAAAGACTTGGTTTAAATGAACACTTGAGTATCAATAGTGTCTTGAAGTTAAGGGCAGCTAAATTATTCGAATAAACAGCATGTTTTAAATATGGGTCTTTTTTCTAACACTGAAGTTTTCTTTTAATTATTGTTGTATGTGTAGGTTTATTCGACTTTATACTAGTTTTACATACAAGTATTAACAGTAAAAGAGGGAAGTTCGTTAATGAATCTGTAACTTATGACATCAGTTTAATTAATATTAATGAGATGTATTCATTGGAGGAAATGAGTTTGAATGGTATAAAAGAAGTCAGTATTTTTTTATTTTCATATTCTGATGAAGCTCGGAAGATTCCTGGATGAAAGCACTTAAACTGACTCTGTTTTAACCTGATACTGTTTTAGCTGCATTTTGGCACTTCATTTGTGGAATAAATTGAAGAAGGATTCGTGACTTGGAAGTGGTGTTTTACCTGTTATAGTAGTTTGTGCTTGTGCTTTTGACTTTTGTTTGTTTTGGCACCATGGCCGAGTCATCAGAGCCTACAGCATCAGTTTCTAGCAACATGTTAGAGAATTCTCTAAATAATTGTGAAAAACCAGTTACTTGGACCGAGTTCCAGAAGTTACTGGATTTAGTGGAGTGGATAATGACGAATCAGCCGAACCAACACAGTGTGTTGAACACCAGCCTGCCTGGAAACCAGCAGCAGTTCCTGGCAGAAGGATTCCACCAATCACAGAGAGCGAATGCGACGTCGACGATGAACAGTAATGGCGAACCAGGGCTGAACAGCCAAGCAACGAGAAGTGTTACAGCTTCCTTGACTGTTAACAATGCGAGTGAATGCTTTGGAACTGGGTTTAATACATCTAGCAATACAAACAGAGACTTTGATTTTGAGGCATGGGCTGGTATGCAATTTAATTTTTTGGAATCACAGCAGCCCAATGTAGAGACTTACATGGACACTTTGATGCTATTTAAAAACAAACTAATGCAGTTAAAAGGTTTACAAATGGAGATTGACTACCTGAACCAATGTATAAATGTAAGAAGAGCTCCTATGGGGTTAAGAATTGTAAACTATCCAAACAATGTGGATGTGAACAGTAATTTTCATAAGGAATTAATAGAATTGTTTAATAACTTTGGTATAGAACTTTTAAAACTGATGGTTAGAAATTATTGTGAACAGAAAGAAAAAATGTTAAATGAAGTTAACAGTTTACATGTTAAATTAACTGCAGATTTAATGTTTGATGTGGAAAGGGTCAATTATGTTAACATCTTTAATGAGGTAGATAAACATTGTAATAAAGTTTTGGAAAGAAAAATCAGAAAATGAACAGGGATTTAAATGAATATAGGGAAGGAAGGGCGTATCCCTTACCACCTAGAAGTGTAGAAAGATTAAACAATGAGATGGGATATGAGAATGTAGAAGCCTTTAACACAGGTAATGAACATACTCAATCAAATTATGTGCAAGACCCTTTAGACAATCCACCCACCCTACCCAGGAGAAGCGAGAGACTTGCGGAAAAGCAAAGGGCCAACAACCACTGGGAATACAGGAACACTTACAACATGGGCAGGGGAGGGGGGAATTCAAGGAGGGGGAATTACAAGAGACAGTATTACAAGGACAATCAATGGAATTAGATGGTTTCCCAATAGGGGAAAATAATAATATAGACATGGCACACTTGGGTATAGTGAACACCAAGGACAATTTTCATATATTTAACTACACGGATTTAAAAATAGATGATTCTTATTTTCAATTGTTTACTAAGGGATTTCAATATGTCCCCACCAGGCCCTTAAGAACAGTGAATACCCTTATTGAATTGAAATTATTTGTGAGGAAAATGAACCTCAAGTGTTTATTTAAGGACGCTAGGGCAGGTGGAAGCTGTATGACAAGGAAGATTCCTTACAATCCCCCCCTGAACCCCACTTTTAAAGTATTTGAGGAATTGGTGGAAAGTGAGATTAGAAGAATCAATAACAAACAGACAACTTCAACCAATTTCCTGGAGAGTGATAGAAAGTTGGTAGATATGTTAAAAAACAAGGGATGTAGGGTCATGAGACCCAACAAGGGAGGTGGGGTGGTCTTGATGGATGCTATTGATTATGAAACAAACATGCTGGAAATTTTAAATGATGATAGTAAATACAGTGTTGTCTCTAGAAATGAGATTTTTTTATAGCGTATTCTAAAATAGATTATTACATTAATGACCATCTTTTGCAAGGCACTATTGATAAAAAACTTGTGGATTATTTAACAGTAACTAGACCTAAGATTCCAGTGGTCTTTGGAATTCCCAGAACCCATAAAAATATAATGAAACCACCTTTTAGACCTATAGTTGCTGGGGCGGACTCCAAACTTGAACCTTTAGCTAAATATATAGATCAAATCCTGAAACAATATGTGACAACTTTGGAACACCTTTCCAGAAATTCCTGGGATTTTTTAACAAAAGTTAAACAGGATAAATATAGGGTGGATTTATTTATGACAACAATTGATGTTATTGACTTATTTCCTAGTACACCTCATGGTGAGGGACTAGAGTGGTTCCAGGACATACTGATGGATGTGGATTATTTAAACAATGAACAAAGAAACTTAATTTTAGAGTTCATGGAAATAATATTAAAGAACAACTTTATGTTCTTCTGTCGAGAATATTACAAGCAAGAAAAAGGAGTCGCTATGGGGACTGCATGTGCCCCCTTGTATGCAAACCTTGTGTTATATTTCTGGGAAAGAAGGTATATATTTGAAACACCATGGAATGAACATATTGTACTATATACCAGATTTTTAGATGACATTTGTTTGTTCTGGAAGGGAACAGAGATATAGCTAGGTCAATTTTTGGATTACATAGGCAGCACAACCCCCTTCTTGAAATTTACATGGAACATCTCCAAGGAAGAAATAAATTACTTAGATGTGACAATATATAAGAATCACAATGAAAATTATTTTCAATCTAAGATTTATCAGAAACCTACACACTCTAATGTGTATTCACACTATATTAGTGAGCACCCTTACAATCAGAAAAAGGGCATTATTAAGGGGCAATTGATCAGGGCCTCAAGAATGTGTAGTGAGGATTTGACTTTTTTCAAGAGATTAATTTAACAAAACAATTTTTCATTGTAAGAGGCTATCCTAGGGCTCTTATTAATCAATTAATAAAAGAAGTAAAAAAAGATAGAAGGGGGAGATATGATCCAATTTTGGGGAAGGATATTGTAGTTAGCAACAGAAATGAGGCAGAAAACATGCCCAATATGACCTAGCATTTATACATACACACACGGGTTCCTCTGGAGAGGTGGAGAATATTATAAAGAAATACTGGGGAGTTTTAATAGTAAATAATGAGATTAACAAGTACACCCCCCCCAACACCAATATTCATAAAGAAAAGAGACATGAACATTAAAGAGATGCTGGAGTACCATGAAATTGGGAACACGTTAGTTAGAACACAGAATGCGAGTGGCATGTATAAATGTGGCTTTTGCCAACAATGTGGAAACATTTTGGAACAAGACAACATCAACATCCCTTCTAGGAAGTTTAAGATGAGAGCTAAGGAGCATTTTAATTGTAACAGTAAAGGGGTGGTATACATCAGTATTTGCCAAATATGTGACAGTTTCTACATAGGCAAGACTGAGAGGCATTTGAGAAGGCATATATATGAACATATGTATGAAATATCCATGAAAAAAATGCATTATATAAACACCAGAGGGAATGCCCAGATAGTAATTTCAAGTTTTACATATTGGAACAAGTGAAACAAGACATAAGGGGAGGTTTATGAGAGGCCTGCCTAGAATATAAGGAATTATATTGGCAACTAAAATTGGATGGAACCAAAAGACCTGGTTTAAGTGAGCACTTGAGTATCGATAGTGTCTTGAAGTTAAGGGAAGCTAAATTATAAGAATAAACAGCATGTTTTAAATATGGTACATTTTTCTAACATTGACGTTTTCTTTAATTATTGTTGTATGTGTAGGTTTATTCGACTTTATACTAATTTTACATACAAGTATTAACAGTAAAAGAGGGAAGTCGGTTAATGAATCTGTAACTTATGACATCAGTTTAATTAATATTAATGAGATGTATTCATTGGGGGAAATGAGTTTGAATGGTATAAAACAGGGCAGTATTTTTTGATTTTCATGTTCTGATGAAGCTCGGGAGATTCCTGGATGAAAGCGCTTAACCTGACTCTGTTTTAACCTGATACTGTTTTAGCTGCATTTTGGCACTTCATTTGTGGAATAAATTGAAGAAGGATTTGTGACTTGGAAGTGGTGTTTTGCCTATTATAGTAGTTTGTGCTTGTGCTTTTGACTTTTTGTTTGTTATAAAAATAAAGTAACAAATGGCCATAGTCATATATTTCAAGTTGTTGCTGTCATACATATGTACAGCATGGCTCCACACCCCTACCCACAAAGACCAAAAGACAGGCACAGTCTGTATATTTCTCTGATTTCAGAGTGGGACAAAGCTGAAAAAAATGAATAGAGTATAACATATTTGAACCTGATGCTGCCATATTATGTATGTGTGTGTGTGTGTGTGTGTGTGTGTGTGTGTGTGTGTGTGTGTGTGTGTGTGTGTGTGTGTATAATATATATATATATATATATATATATATATATATATATATATATATATAGATAGCATGCCTCCTTAACCTCCAACAGATAACCACCTGTAAATGGATCTTATACTTTTGCAGAAAGTGAAAAAATGATGATCACAGTAATGTTTCCAACTTGTTACTCCTAGATATTACACTATTCCTAAACAAGCTATAGTGACCTTCTGTGTACAACTCTGATGTCTGTGGGGAAAGTCAAAGAAATAATGACCCAGTTGTCCCCAGTCCAATATAAGTTATAGTGACCTGCACACACCACTGAGGTTTGGGAGGAAAATTACAAAAAATAATGATATTGTTCCCAGTCCCCCATACAAGCTATAGTTACCTTCTGTGCATACCTCAGAGCAGCGCTGGTTTTAAACTAGTCAGGGTTCAGGTCAGAGGAAACTATTATGCCAGTATCAAAATCCACTTATACAGCCTTAGACTGTGGGAGTTACCAGGCTGCAGAAGCTCTGAATGACTGAATGTTCTGTGATGCATTTTATGTCTAACATTTTTGAAAGATAACTACTTAAACTAAGCAAATGACTAATGGGTCAGTTACATTCATCCAGACACCCCCTATCCCAACCCAGCAAATATAGCCATTTATGTGTACAATTCAGACATCTGATTGTGATAAAAAAAAGATGGCTATATGATATATTTCACCTCTCCACATATTATAGTATTCTAAGTTGCTTCACACAAATGACGTTAGCCCTGCAAAGCCAGAAGAATGAGGAAACAGCAGCAGACAGCCCCAGCGGTTATAGCTACTGTGTCTGTACATATCTCAAATGACAGTTAAGTGCTCCATCTAACTTCACACAAATGTACAGTGGAACTGTAGAGCAAGATGGTGACTGTTTAATCTGAGCAAACAAGAAGAGGGACCCATCCACTCTGCAGTTACAACTACTTCTGTTTGTACTTCAGATGCTTATGACAAAAAATGACCACTTTGCATTGTATGGATTTCAGCTGTGTCATGCAAACAATAGCCGCACATTAAAGTACTCCAAGCATCCTCACACACGTCACATTAATCTTGTAGATGTACATTAGTCCTACAAAGCCAGACAGTGAATGTTTAAACTGAGGAAAGAAGAGAGTCAGTTACTTTCTACAGACAGTTCCCACTCCCACCCAACAGTTACAGTACAGCTACTTCTATATGCACTTCAGACATCTGACTGGAATAGAAATGACAGCCATGTACTGTATTTCAACTGTGGAAAAAGGTAGCCAAGCATTAAAGTATTGCAGGTTGCTTCCCACAAATCAAAGTAGTCCTGCAAAGTCAGACTAAAGAGCAAACAACAGCCATTAGTCATACTCCATACAGACAGGTCAGCATTGTTCATACTACTACTGCTCTGATTCATTTGTCTCATTCAGATTAAAGAGCCAACAACAGCCATTAGTCATACTCCCCACAGATAGGCCAGCATTTTTTGTACTACTACTGTAATTCCTTTGGCTCATTAACATCTAATCTTAGTAGAATTTCAATAATAGTTGCAAATTTAATGTGCAAATAAATGTCAATATCTACGAAGAAATGCTAGACACCAGCTCTCAGTGCAAAGTTTTTCCAGCATTCTATATGCTTTCATTTAATATCATGAAGTACTACATAAACACCTTCTGCTTCTGGTTATTAATATTATCAACTTATTACTTATACTCATAATATTTCAGGCAAATAATTCACATTTTCTTTGGTATCAAGTACCTCATTTGTCTCAGGAGCCATTCCAGACCTCTACGCAGACTGGGTATGCAAAGTCATATCCGATGCTGATATAAATTGCTCACAATATCTGCAAAGATATTTGTACATGCATGCATATTGTATTGCTAAACAAGCATAAATATCTGCAGACTGGTGACAGGTAAACAAAATATTAGTGACAACTTTTCCAGCAATATGCAAGCTTTTATCGGTGCCATACAGTACCTTGGAAACACTTTCTGCTTCAAATGAATGGAAATATTAATATGGCACATATTCATAACTGAAAAAAAACACCTTTTAACTTACTGACCATCCCATTTGAGTCAGCAGACATTCCTGACTTATGAGAAGAGTAGTCCTGTTAAATGTTGCTTTTTAACACTACATAGATACTGCCAGAGATATTTACATAAAGCATGGATAAATGTATGTATTGAAACAAGTGTAATTATCTACAAGCAGTGGTAGTTAAGGCAACAGGTGGCACTCAGAAGTTTCTCAGCATCATGTAAGCTTTCATTTGATACCATGAAATATAACATAAAATCCCTGTAGTTTCTTTCCATCTACATACTCTATAACTCTGTAATCACCAACTCAAATAATTTCTGTGTTTTGGCCAACATTCTGGATATACAATTTAACACTGACCTTTACATTCTGCATCTTGTGAAAACTTGGTCTCTCTCCCAGCCTCTTTTTTGGTTCCATTTATTTTATGAAACAGGTGCATACATTAGATCACTGACAGTCTGCATTGCTACACTAACATTCCTATACAACACGTTTGATTATTCCTGCTATAAAAAATAAATAAAAGTACTCACCTGCTTTAGCAATATCATTTGCAAATAAAGCATATTATAGTGAAAAATTCCTGAACAAGCAGCCTTGTTACAATTTCTGCACCTACCTGATAAGAAACAGCCAGTGGGGATTTTATTAGTCATGCACTTTTCACATTATTCAAATACAAGATATTATCTTGTATTTCAATAAGACAAAGCACTTACCTCTTAGCATAAACACCTAAAAGTAAAAAAAAGGAAAAGTAATATGGCAAGCAGATATAAATAAACAGTAGAAATTTTATTAACTTTATTAGGCATGCAATTTTTAATTCATTCAAACACAAATGACACTTCTATCTAAATGAGAGAAAAGTGTTAACCAAATGAAGTTTCCACAGCTTGTTTTTGTCTGGATTGTGCATTTTATTTTCTTCTTAGGATAACACATGTTCGATGTAGGAAACAGACGGTAAAGGGAGAGGGGGAAGCAAGCTTTAAATAAAACTATTTACCCATACCCGATACTGTTTGGTTACCCATTGCATTCCTGCAGAGGAGGAAGCAAACTTTAAATAAAACTATTTACCCATACCCAATATTGTTTGATTACTCATTGCATTGCCACACAGGGGGAAGCAAGCTTTAAATAGAACTATTTACCCATACTCAATACTGTTTGGTTGCCCATTGCATTGCTACAGAGGGGAAGTAAGCTTTAAATAAAACTATTTACCCGTACCCATTACTGTTTAGTTACCCATTCTATTGCCACACAGAGGGAAGCAAGCTTTAAATAAAACTATTTGCCCATACCCGATACTGTTTGGTTACCCATTGCATTCCTGCACAGGGGGAAGCAAGCTTTACATAAAACTGTTTACCCATACCCAGTACTGTTTAGTTACCCATTGCATTCCTGCAGAGGGGGAAGCAAGCTTTACATAAAACTATTTACCCATACCCGATACTGTTTGGTAATCCACTGCATTGCTGCAGAGGGGGAAGCAAGCTTTACATAAAACTGTTTACCCATACCCAGTACTGTTTAGTTACCCATTGCATTCCTGCAGAGGGGGAAGCAAGCTTTACATAAAACTATTTACCCATACCCAAAACTATTTGGTTACCCATTGTACTGCCAAAGAGGGGGAAGCAAGCTTTACATAAAACTATCTACCCATACCCAATACTGCCTGGTTACCCACTGCAGTACCGCCTGCTGTTACTGCTACTGCTACTGTTACTGCTTCTGCCCCAGTTGCTGGTCCTACATCCTTTCCAATCAGCTAATGCCTTTCCTTTGGTATGACCCAGTAAAGAGATAAAGCTAGGTGTAAGACAACAGCAACACTAGCTTGCATTCACTCCCTTTCTAGAAATGATACTGTATAATTTTATGTCCTACTAGCATGAACTTAATGATTTCTCTTTTCTTTTTTTTTCTCTTTCTCTTAAATCTCCTACACTGTTCACTCAGGATTTTTATTTTCATTTTATCTCTGTACATACTTTCTTTGCAACTTCTGGTATTGCAAATCTGTGCAATGATATAACTATTGTAAGTTGTCCTGCTTCATGATTGTATGATAAACCAATGAAAATTTCTTGATTTTTTTTTTTTTTTAATTTATGCATGTTTAATGTCATTATATTTTTCTGGAGCTGTTCTCCTCAGGTCTCCACTGAAAATGGGCCTTTGGCTCAGCTGGACTAAACCGGTTAACAAATGAGAAATAAATAAATAAATAAGAAGGAGCCCATTTCTAAAACAAAGCAGCTCAGCAGTGATGGGGCAGGAATGCAGTTAGGATGGTTATTTGAGGAGATGGAGAGATGCCTGATATAATTTGTAGGCATCTGTCCATCATGAACTGCACTTTCTGTTTTGCTTACAGTTCCAATTTACACATTTCATATGAAATTCAAGGTAAGTGACTCTTACAACCTGTTACACCTTGCCAATACCCACTGTTAGAGAATGGGTAGCATGTACATTGCCACACTGATTGGAGAATAAACGGCCCCCAGTAAGGTATTACTGTATAGGCAATGCCAACTGAAAAACAAGTCTGCCACTTCATGGCAGCACAGTAAGCTGCCATGCAGCTCAGAAAGTTAAAAATCTAATAGTTAACATTTTTTTACACTCGCTAAGCAGCACTTTGCTGTTGAGAGAGCATAAAATAAAACAATGTAAATTAAAAAAATATTTAAATAAAAAGAGACACGCATCTCTGTGTGACTGCATAAGTGACTGTGAGAGAGAGAGAAAGAGAGAGACACACACACACATACACACACACACACACACACACACACACACACACACACACACACACACACACACACAAATAGTGCTGATTACTGCACACAGTAGAAAAGAACAGATACGTTTACAATAAGAAAAAATCAACTTTTAATGTCTGGCATTATTGACTGACTTTAATCTGTAATTTCCACTCCTTTCAGACAGTCACATTATACAGAGAAGACTATGGGGCAAAATCAAGGGCATTAAAGATGGGGGGGGGAGCTGGAATGCTTCGCATTCTATGTTTTTTTTTCATTTGTGCACAAGGATACATCTGAGGATATGTTTACTCAACAAATCAGCTGTAATTGGTGTGTGTGCATTTGTCTAAGTGCATATGTGTGTGTGTGTCTTCCTGTCTGTATTTCTAAGTGTATGAGTGTGTGTGTGTGTGTGTGTGTGTGTGTGTGTGTGTGTGTGTGTGTGTGTGTGTGTGTGTGTGTGTGTGTGTGTGTGTGTGTGTGTTTGTGTGTGTGTGTGTCTGTGTGTGTGTGTGTTTAGACATTAAATACTAGCATAACTTATATTTTGGATGTAAAAAATACTTCTTCCAACAACAACTGCATATACCACAGCAAGTTGGAAAGTTTGAAACATTAGGCGGACTGACTATTTTACATTAAAAATATAAAAAATACAGTAAGAAAAAAAAACAATTTAACAGACCGCCCATTCATTAAGTGCAATAATGCCCCAAGGGTGTGTGTTATTGTGTAAATAAAACACTTCCAGGGGTGTAGAAGCTCTCCATCTGTAGTCTCAGAATACCCTGGGCATGCATTATTTACAGAACAACACACACCCCTTGCAGGACTTTATTGCTTTCTTAACTTCTACCCTTTCTCAAAAAAAGGGCTAAGTCAGTCAAGCCTGAGGTGGGTTTTTGAATACCTAGCCAATTGTCCAGATACTGTCTGAAAGAAGATAGTGTATCATATTGTTTATTTTGCAAAGGGAGTATATTTCAGAGAAGGGGGATGCTGTGTAATGAGCCTATCCCTTCAGTATTTTATTTATATGTTGATGATGATTCAGACCCTAGTTCTGAGATCTGTGGAGCTATTTGATTTGAAGAGAAAAAAGAAATCCAGGACCAGTGGATTCTCTAATGGCATGGAAAGCAAGGCAAAGTTCTCCCCCCAGGAGTCTGTAAGACACTGAACAAAGATGGAGTACTTCAAGTCTCTTCTGGTAGCTTAGGGTTTTTAAGCCAGTAGTGATCTTAGTTGGGAACCTATAGGTTCAGGTTGTTTGATGTGTCTAAAGACGTACCTCATTAAGCATTGTGTTCAATAATTGGCCTAAACAATGCCGAATATAAAAGAGCAAGGACCTCTTTAGATCTGGATGACATTCCTTGGGCAATCAGATGCATGAGGTAGATGGACTTTCTAACTAATGTCTTTAGATAAGGATCAAAGCAGAGGGAATTATCAACTCAAGGTTCAAGGTCCCCTTAAGGCTCTGTAAAAAAATGGTGTTTTCTGCAGTTAAGTTAAACAGGTTTTTACAACTATTAAATGTTCTGGTATGGTCATTATAAGGCACGTTGCACATTCTGTTGAAAAAAAAAAGACATCCTCTAATTCAAGAGTCATCAAAAGTTTATTTCACAATTATACCCTTTGTCGCTAGTAGATCCTGGAAAGTTATATAGATGTCATGCATCTGGTACTAGAAACAGTTTCAGTTCAATAACACATTAATGGGAGATTCCTCCCAACAACCATAACAAAACTTCAGTGCCTGTAACAGCCTTTAACCATACACTAGTGCCATTGACACAACAGTTAGCACACCCACTTTTGGTGCAGAAGGATGTGGGTTCTATTCCCACATCAGATACATCAGTTCTGATACTATAGTGCAGCATAATGGAGGTGCTGCCCTCCTGAGTGTTGTCGTTTGGATGAGACTTTAAAACCAAGGCCCCATCTGCCTGAGTTTGGTGATAGCTAAGGTGGATGTAAAAGATGGCACCTGTCAAAATGAGTAAGGGAGATGCCATGGCCAAATTTCCCCTAGAAGTGTAAATACCACCTCGGGTTTCCTAGTCTAGTGAAATTTGTCTGCTCAAGAAATAATAACTAAATGTTAAAGCAGATGCTTCAACAAATATCTTATAATCAACTTAAACAAATAAATTATGATAGAGTTAAAACATAATATTGCAAATGTCCAGTGTTTTTTTTTTGTCACTGTGTATTTCAGATGTCAACAACCTATGTATGTATGTCCCAAGTTACCCTAGTGTACCTCCACCAGTTTAGAAAAGGTAAATATACACAGCACATTTCCTATCAAACTTTTGTTCCTTCCCATAGCCTTCAGAATTGCACAAAGTATCCCAGATGCAGCTTACAAATGTCATAATTCAGCACACATAGACAGTATTAACATTCTTCACGTCAGCTTGTAAGTTAAAAGCAGACCAATACTGTGAGCTACAGCAGCATGCTTATGGATAATGCAGGTCTCTTGTTACATATAACCTGTTTTTTCTAGAAATATAGTTTAGAATATAGAAGAGAAGATACAAGCTGACATGATTTAGACAATTCTTAGCTCTGCTTTTACTACATTAGTACATTATTTATTAACAGAAGAAAAATCATTAATGTTGGGTTTATTAAACAGATTGGTAAAATGGATAACTGAACGACTGTCAAATAAAACTTGGTACGCTGAATATGTTTGTTTAAAAGGAGAACTAAAGGGAGTATGATCAGGATTTTCTTCAATGGTTGATTTTAGGACCTTACTTATTTGGCCGTTATGTGACATACATGAATATTCCCTTGAATGTTTTATGGCCAATACAAAAATTGCCTTAAAGAAAGCAAAACAATATCGGGCCTTGATGAACAATGACGGTATTGAAAATGTTTGGAAAGGTTAAATTACTGGACTACGCCAAACAATATGCTTATCAACAAGGACAAAGTCAAGCATTTTTGTTGGTAAGTTAAAAGCAGACCAACACTGTGAGCTACAACAGCAAGTCATTCAACACACAAACACACACACACACACACACACACACACACACACACACACACACACACACACACACACACACACACACACACACACAGACGTGTGTGTGTGTGTGTGTGTGTGTGTGTGTGTGTGTGTGTGTGTGTGTGTGTGTGTGTGTGTGTGTGTGTTTGTTTATGTTGATAAAAATGTAAGCTTTAAAGATAACTTGCACTACCTTATTAAGGAGTACCATATGTTAACAGGATGTTTTTAAAGATGCATTAAATGTAGAAGGGCAGATGTAATAAAAAGCATCTTTTGCAGTACTGCTAGAGAAAAGCTAAAATGTGACAGTTGTTTTGGACTCCTTAATTAAAAGAATATTAAAAATGTTTGAAACAGTACAAAGAAGACAAACAGTATGATTAAAAAATTGAATGCTTGGGTTATAAAATGACTAAATTAGTTAGGGCTTTCTCTGTCAAGTACAGACAAAAGAGAGGGAATCTTATTCAAGCCAATAAGACCACAATGGTGAGTTTTTACTGGCACATTTGGTCTTTCAAAAAAGAAAGGATATGACGCAAGCCAAATTTTTGGGTGGGGGGTGTTGATATAATGGTCAAAGTCTTTACCTCACAGATAAAGGGTAAAAGGTTTTGGTCTGACCTCTGGTTATTGGCTAAGCTTGTAATAGTCTGCAGACTGATAGCCTAGCATTTGCCTGTTTGCCTGTGAACTTATGGACCAGCCTAAATCACACAACTAGGACCATAAATTGGATATCTGACAGTAGCTAGAATTTGGAATGTCTTTCTTCCCGACTTATTTATTTTTTATTTATTTATTAATTGCATTTCTTTACTGGGAAAGTCCTCTGGGCCTAAAACAGACCATTTGTGTTGGAGGCCCAGAGAGAAAAGCTCCGACAAAAACATAGATGCAGAAAAAAATTAAACATTGATTTTTACAGAAGTAGAAACAGTGTGACACATAGTGGTTACAGTAATATATTCAGAATATATACATACGTCAGGAATTTAGTTGGTTTGATTACAGTAACATATACAGAATATATACATAAAAGCAGGAATTTAGTTGGTTGCCAGATGAATTCAGAGTGGTAAGAATGGAGATAAATTAATCAACATTATTGTGCCAGTATCAACAAGTGATGAAAGAAAAAAAAAAATAAATATGGAGAAAGTATCATCAGTCACTAGTAGTAAAAAGCATAGGAATTTAGTTATAATATAAGGAGAAGGAAGAGGTTAGGTTGTAGAGCAGGTACATAGCCAGGAAGAGTTGACATGATTTTTCAGTGTTTGTTTGAAGGTGGTGGTGCTGCCCATGTTTCTTACAGAAGGAGGAAGCGAGTTCCATAGTTTGGCAATGGTGAAGGAGTAGAGCAGTTGACCAGCCGGTAAGGTGGGCTTTTCTACTTTTAGACGTAGATCATTTTCAGATCTTAGCTGCTTGCTGGGTTTGTATTTGGCAAGTAGAGTTGAGAGAGAAGGACAGTCTGTGGGTCTGTAGGTTATTTTATGTGCTGTAGTTAGCTGGGTGAATGAGAGATGGTGGGGGAGTTCCAACCAGCCTAATTGTTTCAGTGAGTTACAGTGGTGGGATGAGAATTTGGCCTTGGTGGCAAATTTGGCTATTCTATTGTAGCACATATCAAGTTTGGATTTTGTAGAATTGTGGATATTAGTGAGGAGAGGGGCACCATAAAGGAGAGCGGGTAATAAAAATGTAGTTGCAAGGGTTTGTCTAGTAGAGAGGCTAAGAAAGTGTTGGTGCCTGTACAGCATACTGAGCTTTTGGTGTGTATTTTGATGTTATTGTTTATGTGTAGGTCAAAGTTTAGGTTTTCATCTATAATAATGCCTAGTAATTTAGTGTGTACGACAACGTCTATAGAGGTATTGTCTTGGGCTTGTATACTGAAGACTTTTTTATCTACGGGAGTGGTTTTCTTAAGGGTAAAAATTACTAGTTTCGTTTTTTTTTGGATTTAGGGCAAGATGATTGTTAAGCATCCAAGATTCAGTAGAGGTGAGGGCATTCTGGGTGATCTGCTGGAGTTCAGAGCTGGAATTTGCAGTGCATATTATTGTAGCGTCATCAGGATACTGGATTACTGAACATTGTGGGAGAGTGGTGTGAAAGTTGTTAATAAAGATGCTAAATAAGACAGGACCAAGTATGGAGCCTTGGGGTACCCCTGTGGAAGTACTGAGGAAGGGAGAGTAAGACTGTTGCCATTTGGTGGATTGCTGCCTATTGGAGAAATTCTTACTGAAACATTGTAGGGTAGGTGGGGAAATGTGGAGGGTAGATAGTTTAGAGAGGAGGATAGTGTGGGAAATGGTATTGAAAGCTTTGGAGAGGTCGAGGAAAAGAGAAGCGATTATTTTACCAGAATCCCATGCCCGGTTAACTGCATCAAGGAAGGAGAGGAGGGCTGTAGAGGGTGCTGTGCCCTGGTCTGAAACCATGCTGAGTGGGTGACAGAATTTGATATTCAAGCAGGTGGTTGAGGAGTTGGGCATGGATGCATTTTTCCAGTATTTTAGAGAGGGGTGAGAGAATAGCTATGGATCGAAAGTTTGTGATGTCTGTGTTAGTGCCGCCTTTGTTTAAGGGGAGAATGAATGCTTTTTTCCAGATGTCTGGGACAAGGGACTCTTTAATTGATCTGTTAATGAGTATGCTGATGGGATAAGGTATATAGTTTGCAGCTAACTGCAGGAAGTGTGGGGGTAGATTGTCAGGGGCTAGTGTACAGGGTTTAAGCTTAAGTAAAAGATTTTTTATAGTGGCAATGGGTATGGGGAGACTTTTAGGTTAGAGTTGTGTGTAGGATTGTTTTCTGGGATGGTTTGGTCATTAGCTGTCTTGGTGGTGGTGGTGGTGTTAACCATAGGAATGGTGGCGGTTAGGTTAGCTATGGTGTCAATGAAGTAGGAAATGAAGATGGTGGAAAGTTCGGTAGAGGTTTTGTGTGGGTCAGGGGATGGGTTGCTTTGAGAACGTGGATGTAATAGATGGCTGATGGAGGACCAGAATTTTTGGGGATTATTTTTATGTTGGCTTTGTAGGTGGAGGCAGTAGGCTTTTTTATCATTGGTTATTAGACGTTTTGCCTGGTTATGGAGTTGTTTGTATTGTATTAGAGTTGTAGGGTCTTTGTTTTTCTGCCATGATTTCCAGATTTTATCCCTTGTGGACATGACTTCTTTGGTGGATTTTGAGAGACAACTGGAATGGTTATGTTTTATTCATTTTTGCTGGGTAGGTGCTTGCCTATTTAGGATGTCTAGGAATGTTGAGTTAAAGAACTCAACAGCCTCGTTAAGTGGCAGGGATTTGAGGGGTTCTCAATTTACTTTAGCTAAGGTTTCATTAAATATGGATGGTTGGAACTTAGTCAAATTTCTGGTTGATTTATATCGGTGTTGCCCTGGGGTCAGGGTGGTTTTGCATAGGATATATGCTGGGTGGTGGTCGCTAATGGTATTAGGTAGTATGCCTGCAGTGATGATATTGTTAGGGTAGGACACTAATATCCAGTCTGGTGATGTCCTCAATTAGTTGGGAGAAGTTGTAAAGGTTTATGTTTTTTGAGGGATTGTTGTGGCCATTGTCTAGCCAATCAATGTTTACATCACCTAAGATGATGGTTTCATTATATATGTTTTGTGAAGTCCAAGCAAGTATGTTTTCTAATACTGATATGTTGTTTCCTGGAGAAATATACAGAGCAATTATGCAAATGTTTTTATGGTTGTTAAGTTTTAATATAGAGATTAGTACTTCGGCTGGGGAGAAGTTGGGTGTTGGTTTTGAGTAGGGAATTAATGTATATTTGCTAGGGAAAAGTATTGCTACTCCTCCTCCTCTCTTGTTCGGCCGATCGGCTCTCAAGCATGAGTAGCCTGGAGGAAGAAACTCAGTGTTTTTTACATGATTTCAACCAGGTTTCGGTAGCTGCTATAATACCAGGGTTGTTTTGTGAAATTCATGCTTGGAGTTCAGGTATCTTGTTTCTAAGGTTTTAGAAATTTATGGTTGACAACAAGAGAGATTTGCTAAGTTTGCTAGGGCTGGGGAGGGCTGGATCTGGATTGGGATGTACATCACCGCACTGGGATATAATGCTTTGCCAAATTATGTGAGCTATACTTAGTTTTTTCTTGAAAATAGTATAGTTGCTGCTGGTGGTGTGATAATGGGGGTGTCTGTGGAGAGGTAGAATTTTTACTTTGGATAGTACAGAGGTATTAACTGTGAATAAGCTAGGCTGGATGTTTGAGTAACTTGGTAAATGTGGGCTATGTGTGGTGGTTGTACATGTGGATGTAGGAGGTATGTTGGGTATCTGGAAGGTTGTGATTATTATTAGGACAGAGCGCGTAAGTGAGAGAAGTGAGAGCACAGAAAAAATAGTGAGGGACATAATGGTGGTTGAATGTAGTGTGATAACATTATATGGCCAGGAGTCTTCAAGGAGTCTATTGATAGTCAGGCTTTTAAAAATGCACTGTATGATCATTATGGTGTTATTTATTGTTATTTTAATGTAAACAAAATGGGTTTTGTTGCCCCAGCATGGAACATATTATAGTATATTATACCACAACCCCTCCTGCAGTCTAAGTAAGAAAAGCAACAGTAAGTGGCATGTATGTTAAAAATGCCATGTTTAAAACCTCTCTAGTGTACACACAACATATCCTTTATGACCCAGTATCTATCATAACATTATACACACATACTTAAATCCAGGAGTGCGTTATTTCTACAAAAAGAGTCAGCAGCTGACAACCAGGTAACATTCTTCCACATTTGAAAATCAAAAGATAAAAGGAGTAAAGCTTGTAAGCAATGAAAAGCATGAGTAAAATTTATAAAATTTACACATCGTCTACTTAAAAATAATATACTACATGTCTTCATCTCAGCCACTTTTAAAGAGCTGAGGTAACACAAGGGAATGCTGTCATTTGTCTCCTAGGCACCTGAAAAAGCTCCAACTATCGGCATTCATGCCCTATATAGGGAATTTATACTAGTGCCAGGAAGTTGCAATGAGGACCTATAACATGAATTTATACTAGTTCAACATTGCTGCACACAGGACCAATAACATGAATTTATACTTCCAAATATCCAAAGTTGAGATCTATATGACAAAAAATGTGTCATCATCCCTTTTGGGAAAAACCCAGTTCCCATGAATTAGCACATCGATGGTAGTCCACTGAACACAGAAGGCATCATAAGAGATCTGGGAACACAGGCTGACAGCAACCTCTCTTTTAACCACCACATTGCCACTATGGTCAGAAAGTCCTTCTATGTGGCACATCTCATTACTAAGGGTTTTGCATCCAAGAAGAAAGAGGTCATTATCTCTCTCTTCTCTTCACTCATTAGGCCAGTCATCGAGTACAATGCCCCATATGGCATGTACCTCACTAGACACCTACAACAACTGGAGAGGCTGCAAAAATACCTCACAAAGAGGATCTTAGGCCTTAAACAATTGTCCTATATGGACAGACTCAAAAAAACTCCAACTATTCTCTGTCTCATATCGTCTACTTAGAGGCAATCTCTACTTGACTTACAAAGCCATGTCTGACCCAGCTCTGTTAGAAATGCCACATCTAAAGAAATCTCAATCCCTCCACACTACATGCTCCAGAGACTTCAGCCTCATTACCACAATCAACAGAACAAACTGGAGGGACAGGTTCATAACCCAGAGACTGCCCATACTATGGAATAGACTTCCCATACATGTCAAGCAGAGCGTCTCACTGGCCCTCTTCAAGAGAAATCTTGATGAGTGGATGGGAAATAGAAAATTCACCCCGAGGATCACTCCAGTGGCTCTACTTGACAAAGGCACTGGGAACTAAGGTCGGGTGGCACGATGCCAGAGTAATCCTATGGGCTAGGCTTGTAAAGGCTCCAGGGCCATTAACCTAGTATACATCTATGAACCTATGAATAAATACTAGATCCCAATATCTGCATTCAGGACCCATAATGCGACTAGACTCTTGCCTCTAAAACTGATGGATGTAGCATAAGTCTTACACAGTTATACTTGTATGCATCTCATATTCATTTAATCAGTGTTGGAAAATTTGCCCACATCCTGTATGTTTCTTTCTTCTCATTGCAGCACCTGTCCCTGTCTAGTGATCTTCAAATCCCGAATGCCTATAAAGTTTAAAAGTTGAGTAATTATAGGCCACGGTTACGTACCTCTGTTGAGATGAGGACACAAGAACCTACTTATGTGCTCTGTGAAATAGGTGGCAGTCTGTTCTGAAGACCTGCAAGTGTGATGAGTAAACTCTATGCAAAAAGGATAGCAATAATCTTTGCTTCTTCCTCCTGTATATGAAGAAAAATTAAGTTATTCCTCTGAAACATTTTTCTTTCTAAGTCATTACATGTTCTTGGATCATTTTACTGCTCTTAAGGAATGCTGTATATTAACAGGATGTTTTCAGAGATGCATTAAATCCAGAAGACTAGATGTAATGGAAAGTATCTTTTGTGGTATTATTAGAGAAAAGCTCAAATATGACATATGAAGTCTGTAAACTCTGCTGTTTGCAAGACAGTACTTGCACTTTGATGTCATATGCTTTCTTCTATGAGCCTTGCAAGTGTTGTTGTGTCCATAAAATGATGTTACCTCACAACAGGATTATGTCTGTTTTTTCATAGAACAGTTTTCCTGGCCACCTTCTTACTTTCTCATACCTAAACAAGCCACAGCAGTACCTTTCTCTCTGGATTTTATGGATCGCTTGCTATTTCTTTGGTTTGGGTGGTGGGGAACGCCTCAGTGTCTCCACAGCCAGCTGTATATCCATAGAGCTGGATATATTTAACCCTTCAACAAAATAATATTTACTGTAATTTTTTGTATTTTACCATAGTGTATCCAGACGTAATATGAAGATTAAGTTATCAAATTTAAGCTTAAAAGGTTATAGGTGGACATTGTCTCTCTTGCTGCACATCAGTGGAGATGAATGCTTGCTAACATGGTGCCTCTACTCTGAGATAAAAGTAAATTCTATTTATATTATTTACAAGATAAAGTCCAGAAATGCTTAAAATGGTATCTATATTTTGTTTGTAATAACTGCATTTGTAACTATTACATAGTATAAAAAGAAGTTTCAGAATAAGGTAACTGTATAGTAAATGTCTTTTTTTCTCTAAAATGCAGTAACTTTGAAATTAATTACATTTAGAAGAAGTACAGAAGACCTGTGTGTGTGAGTTACAAGGGGGCTTCGCCCCTTTTTGTATACAAAATTTTGATTCCACTGTGAAGGTTTTTTTAATTCACGTGGAATTTGGGATACTAACATTCACACTAATGGCATGGGAAGACCTGTCGTACTCAGGCTGGGTTTTCAACAATACTTTTCATAGAATACTTATAATTTTCTGATTAATACTAATAAACATGCACATTATTCATGCTGCTATTAATAAGACGGGTAGGTTCTCCCTGCTCGTCCAACTACACACCAGTGCAACCTATTCAAAGGCATGAGCTGGCTGCCAACAAATTACAAAGCCAACTTTCTCTTCAGCTCTTTCACTTTCAAAATCATTAATCTAGAATATTTTCTTCCACTTAAATCAAAATTAATATTTAAAGAACAAATCTACTCATAACAAAGATGGCTCCCTATACCTAGACAGACCCCGATTCAAAACAACGGTAAGTCAAACAGCTTTCTTTAAGCTCAGCCTTGCTTTTTGGAACCATATTCCACCTGAAATTAGTCAACTAAACAAACTACAGTCTTTTAAGAAATACCTTAAGGACTATCTACAAAACAAAGCTATAAGCAACTGTTTCCATGACAACAGCTGAAGCACAGATTGATTCCTTCGCTGCCTGTTGTGATCTTCACATCTCATTTTATCAGTGTTCTCATCTTCTCATTACAGTGCACAACAGTTGACGAAAGAAAAAATTGTTAGTTGACTTACTCCATTTCCTTAAATGTTTATAATGTGCATATCATAACAGATGAATGTGACAAATTCTAAATGTTGTTCATCTACTGGAATTTACTGGGCACATTTATGTCTATGTACTGTACCTTGTTAATATCTATGTATTCTCATTTTCTGCTCTTTTCATCTCAATGTCTTTGCATTTTGCGATTTACTCTGTTTGCCTTGTAGCCCAGGTTGTGGCTGAATAAGGTCTTCAGACCACCCCACCTACCTGGTTTCAAAATGAAATAAATAAATACATTTCACTTCCATGACTTTTTCAACAATTTTTCATGTAAAAATTGAAACAAATTATTTTAACGGTCTCTTTCTTGCATCTGACTTTGACGGAACATCATCCCCAATAATAACTCTTTTGCTGACTTTTTACCTTCTAAGTCTTGTTATTTTATAATTCTTTGCATTAGATCCCATTCTAAGCTTGTCTACTTAACACAGTTCCTCCAGTTTCCCAAAGTTCATTTACAGCTCTGAACATTAGCTAGAAAGACATGATTTTCCTACTGCCTGTATGGTTTGTTGACAGCTGCCTTGCAAGCACACATGCAGTCATGCCTGTCTGATCACTTCCTCCTTATCTGACAGTGTCACAGGATATTGAAGCTTGTTTTGTTGCAAGTATTCTTATGATTTCTCTGAGACTGCATGACACAGAGAAGAACACATGATTTTATTTAACTCTGACTTTAAACCAATTTTGTGCAACCTCACAGGTGGCATTTTTTAGAAAATGATGGTGAGGGGAAAGAGATTCCACATTACCAAATGCAAGCATTCACTTCTCCATGTAAAAACAATGTGTTTTAAGGTTTGGGCAATGTTTTGTTATGCAAGTTTGTCTTTCTAGCTCTCTTTTTATGTTATTTATTGAGTTATTGTGGTTTAGTTTAGATAAATTGGTTATAATGTTTTGGGGCTTGAACTTTTCAGCTTCCAGTTTCTTATTATTATTATTATTATTTTATTATTATTGTTATAGTTATTATAGGCCTGCCTTCCTCTTCAGCATTTTTAGTACATCATTTATATAGATAATTAAAAGGATTAATCCATTGCATAACTCAATGGGACCCCACTAGTAACTTGTCCTTTCCATTTCTGAACATAGATTACCAGTACTTTCTGTAATCTGTAATGGAGTCAGCTTTTATCCAGGCTACCAAAGATTCATGTCAGTCTGCTAAAACACACTTCACACAAACAATGCAATTAATTCACTCAAGCTCACACTTTTTTCTATTGCACACTTCTATGTAGGAGGTGAATATCCGCACACTCCAAGACTGTAAGCAATTTCACGTTTTTTATCACTTTTTTCTCAGTCTTTGACATACTTTAATCACCCCCTCCCCAAGTTACCCTAGTGAACCATCATTTCCCCATGTGAGAACTCTACAGTCCATTTGCTATTGGGGTAAGAGCCTATGACTTGACAAACTGGGAGTACGACTGTGATATGTAGAGATGAACAGGGTTTCCTTGCTTTATCCTTATCTTCCCTAAAAATGCCCAATAAACACTTCAGGAGAAGATGTGATAGGCATAGCACAGAACTGTTACTCACTTCCTTTAGTGATGTAAACCTGCACATGACCCTGACTAATAGGAGAAGCACATTATTTGCATTTCTCCAGTCTTTGCCAGGGAGCTGGTACACTTAGTGTGCCCTTAGCTATGCAATCTAATCTCCCCTTTGAGAGGCAAGGGGCACAATCCCCTCACTCCTCTTCCCTCCTCTGGCAGCTTCAGAAGGCTCCCAAAATACAACTCAAACTTGAGTTACCTGGGTTGTAAATAGGATTATTCCCTATAGGACAACAGAAGTGGCTAATATATCCAGCTCCAAACTGAGCCTTGGCACAATGCAAAATCTAAACTCTGACAATAATGATTTCTATCAAGGAATGCACGCTTTATCAAAGTGCTATTATTTATGTTCTTGGCCATCTGGCAACAGGTGAAACTCCAGCTATCACCTTACTTCCCACTTGAAGTTTGTCTGACTTCTATGCAAATCATTTTAAGGCAGCGTGTGAAATGCGTCTTGTAGCATATTTCATATTATGTGCTTTAAAACTATCCTGGTTACTACTGTTTCCTTTTTGTCAGATTTTAATTATAATTCAAAGAATGGGTGAACTGTAGCTCGCACCCTGATTGGAGAACAAACTGCTGTGGAGCTCAGACAGAAAAAAACGAATGGTCACCATTACTTTACTCTCACTAAGCAGTGCCTGTGCTGTTTAATGAGTGCAAAATAAATAAAAAAGAGTAAAATAAAAAGCATGTGTGTATGTATGTGTTTATGTCTGAGTGTCAGAGTGTATGCGAGTATAAAAATAAGAGAGAGAGATGATCAAAAATAAATGAAACAGAAAATGTATCTGTGTGTTTACACTGCCTGCCTGTGTGAGTGAATGTGTGCATGAAAGCAGAAGAGACTGTGTGCGTGCGTGTGCGTGTGCATGTATGTGTGTGTTTACATTGCTGTCTTCCTGTGTGAGTGAATGCGTGCAGAAGAGACTGTGTGTGTGTGTGTGTGTGTGTGTGTGTGTGTGTGTGTGTGTGTGTGTGTGTGTGTGTGTGTGTGTGTGTGTGTGTGTGTGTGTGTGTGTGTGTGTGATACATTTTGGAGAAGTATCTTTGAAGATCCTGTGGAGCATAACCAAGATGCTAAATGGATAGAAGAAGTAAAAGAAAGAATAAGAAGTTTAAAGATACAGGATATGAAATGAGATGAAGTAACAGCTGAGAAATTGAAACAAAGTTAAGAAAAGCCTTCAGCTGGAAACCCCCAAGCTCAGATGCAGTACGTAACTTCTGTTTAAAAGTATTAACATCTTTGCACAAAGATTTAGCTATGAGTAAGAACTATTTATATGTGCACCCATAACAGACACCAACCTGGCTAACAACAGGAAAAACAATGCTACTGCTTAAGAAAGACCTGCAAGCTACCCTAAAAACTATACACCAATAACTTGCCTTCTGACGATGTATAAACTATACATTGGAATTGATGCTGACAGAGTTTATAATCATTTAGAAAAAACTCAATTATAGCAATAGAACAAAAGGGCAATAAAAGAAAGTCATATGGAACAAAGGATCACCTGTTGTTAAATAATGTCATAGTGGAGAACTGTAAAAAGGGGAAGAATCTAAGTATGGCATGGATTGACTACAAAAAAAATTTGATAATATCCCACATTCGTGGATAAAAGAATGCTTAAAAATGCATAAGATACATCCAATACTGATCAACTACATTACAGTGACCATGAAACAGTGGCAGACCACTTTGCAATTTAAGCCATGATAAAGGACAAATTATTATTCCAGGGATAAAAATTCAAAGGGGGATATTCCAGGGTGACTCCCTGTCACTGCTATTATTCTATCTTACCCTTAACCCATTAAGCTGTCTACTTAACAGCTTAGGTCATGTTTATAATTTGGCTCCTAGAAAACAACAAAGTGTAAAGACTTCTTATCTTCTCTTTGTTGATGATTTAAAACTGTATAGCTCATCAGATGAGGAACTGAAAGCAAAACTGCAAGTTGTCAAAACTTTTTCAGATGATATAAGAACATCATTTGGTCTTGATAAATGTGCAAAAGCAACCTTTAAAGCAGGAAAACTGCACCACCAAGAAAACATCAGTTTGGGACAAGAATGTGATATAAAAGAACTTGTGCAAGATGGAGTGTATAAATATTTGGGAATTGATGAAGGATCAACAATAAAACATGAACAAATGCGATTAAAACTTAGCAAGGAATACTTTAGAAGACTTAAATTAATCCTGGAAACAGCACTGACATCTAGGAACAAAATCCAAGCTATAAACCAATTTGCTCTTCCTGTCCTAATTTACAGTTTTGGATTGACTGACTGGCCCCAAAACGTGTTGGATAGATTAGACAAAAAAGCAAAAAGGATGCTTCATGCTCACCAAGTTGTTGTTGTTGTTGTATCTTTCGGCTTTTCCCGGTTAGGGGTCGCCACAGCGGAACTCTGGTCCGCTAATGATTGGCAGCAGATTTTTACGTACCGACTTGCCAGGCCTGACGCACAACCTTCAACGAAGGTACGCCCATTCACGCATGTCCCCACACAGAAGATGCTTTAGCTGAGAATTGAACAGGACAACGTCTTACTGTGAGGCGACAATGCTACTGCAGCACCAATTTATAAAAATCAGTGATACCAAAATTATATATTCCCCATTCCGAGGGAGGGATGGGCCTCCTTGAAACTGATTACATGTATAGATCTGCAATCGTGGCACTCTGCAAATATCTGCAGACCTCACAAGACCTAAATGTAGTGAAAGTTTTGAAACATGAATAGAATGAATCTAAGATGACTTCTCTGCTTATAGCAGAAGCATATCAGCATCAAGCAGGAATGGAAATCAAACCAGAAGTGGACAAAAATCAGGCAACTACTGAATGTGCCAAAAAACTAAAGAAAGAATATAAGGTGAAGGACCAGATGAGGAGGCAAGAAATGTGGAAAATGCATAACTATAGTTGCAAGTACAGAAAACTGCTGGAAGAACCTTATGTTGATCAGGAATGAATGCAGGAATGGTTAAGAAGAGGCGAATTCAAAAAAAGAGATGAAAGGTTAATATTGGTGGCCCAAGATAGTGGGCTGCGTATTTGTTGGTTAACAAAGTCCATTAAACATGTAGGAGAAACAGACAAATGTAGGTTTTGTAAAACCAAATTGGAAACAGTCGCACACCTCCTTGTTGGTTGTGACATACTAATGGCAGAAGGACTGTATAGTGAAAGGCATAATAACGTAGCGAGATTGTTGTACTGGGGATTGTGCAAACATTATGCTATTGAAGTGGCTGAAAAACACTGGAAACATTAGCCACAAAGCATCATAGAAAATGATGAAGTTTACATCACATGGGATCATCCATTACCAACAGTCCAAAAGATGATAGAAAACCGTATATAGTGGCCATGAAAAGAACACAAAAGTAGCACTGATCATTGAAATCGCTACACCCAGTGACTACAGTGTCTTGCATACAGAGAGACACAAAGTCATAAAATATCTGGATTTGCAGGTAGAAATGAGAGCAATGCGGAAGAAAGATACCCACACAGTTCCAATAGTAGTAGGAGCAATGGGTCTTATAAAAAAGAATCTACAATCATATTTAGATATATATATATTTAGAATTGGTAGCGTTATGTTGCATATTTAAATTGCGTGCACATATATATCTGGGCTTAATAATTTTGTGAGTATCAAACCAGTGCTGGATGCACGATCACGCAAATGAATTTAGTCCAGTAGAATTTGGAATATATATATATATATATATATATATATATATATATATATATATATAAAATATTTATATTTTTGTTTTTATATAAAGCGTAGTTTACATTTATATTTGTATGGACTTATATACGTACATATTATTTAATAGAGGTTATCTTATAATATTTATTTCATTTTTATTTTTATTTTTATATGTGTGTTTTCATATATACGTATGTATATTTTTATATGCATTTTCATATGTATTTTTATACATTTCTATACCTTGTGATTGATGTTTAGCATAGTTAATGAAATGCATAGCCATATAAACTTAGAGCTGCTGAATATAATCCGGCTATAAGATATGATCTAGTAGATGTCTCATGATTAATACACATCTTAATATATAAATTACTTGACTGAAGTTGCATCCAGAGTTTAATAGGATGATTAATTATTTAATTGCTTTTAAGTGTTTCTAATGAACATGTTGTTAGAGTATATATAGGAAGTAGTAGTGAACAGTTTTATAAGATCTGAAGAAGCGTGCTTGTTGGCATGCTAAAGCGCTTATCTTTTGTTTCAAGAAGAATAAATTTTATTTTTTATTGTATTTCATCGTGGTGGTCCTGTCTTGTTCGATATATACATTTAGATATGTTACCAATACATGTAACCCTATATGAATTGCAGAAGGAGTCATTACTGGGCACATTGCGGGTGCTCCAAAGAGCACTTTTGGCTGACATCAAAGTCTGAAACAATACTAATCTCATGAACTTTAATTGTATTTTGACTTTGGAATGGGAGTCCATGCAATCAGAAACCCAAAAGACTTGGAGAAATTGAAAGAGTCAGATTCTCTCACACATCTCACACATCCACTTAAACAGCATGTTTATAAAACAATACTCAATCTGCTCATGTTTAACCATGAAATACTCATTACTACCCTATCATCTATTAACTGGAACATTTTAAAAATCCTCCCCTTAGATGATGCCGTAAATTAATTCAGTATGACTTTTCTAAATATCTTAAATAGTCTTATACATCCAAGAAGGAAGACAAATAATGCACACTGGCTATCTAAAAGAGTAGAATGATAATGCAGGAGAGAGAGAAAACTTGGAAAAAAGGGCAAAAACAAAACATCATAAAATCTTGAAAACATCGGAATGCTTTACAACCATACTAAATATTAAATAAATGAAAACCAAAAACATTGCACTATAGCAGCTTTCAGAACAATACTAAACACAACCATAGAAATTTTGTTTAGCCATTAAAGAAATCTTACATCCTGGCCATAAATTCAACCTTAACTCCTCTCCCAATAACTTGACACTTTAAAACAAAGAGTTAGAAGGTCACACTGAAAAACCAATCAGAAAAAACTAAATGAAAACTCCAGCCAAGCTAGAACTTCCAATGAGTGACCTCCCAAACCTCCTGTAACAGAGGCACATGGGATATATGCAAATGACCCTTATGAACATCAGGTGTTTCAGCTATATGGAGATTCTGATTGCCATGACTTTTACATTTGAAGTCATTTTAATGGACAATTTCAGGCCAATAAATCCAAACCCCATTAGCTATGGATATGCATATTTCGGCCTTGTTATGACCTCGTCAGCATAGAATAAGCAGAGTGTTTGCCTAAGCATAAGAAACACAGGGTTGTTATACCCAGCTGATGTCCATTATCATTAGGGTGACTGCAAAATATCCCAAATAACAAATTAAAACAAAGAGTTAGAAGGTCACACTGGAAAACCAATCAGAAAAAACTAAATGAAAACTCCAGCCAAGCTAGAACTTCCAATGAGTGACCTCCTAAACCTCCTGTAACCTCCTGTAACCTCCTGTAATAACACTAAGACCTTACAGAGGAAATAGTGGTAGATGAAGTAGAAAGGATAACAAAGCCACCTCTGTGCCTTTTTTATGCAATGATAATGTTTGAGAACTATCCCTAAGGGGCATACTAAGTGGACAAATTAGTCGAGTAGGGAAAACAAATTTCTTTGAATAATGTCAAGTTAATTTTCAAGAAGAAAAGGAAGTAGAGAACTATCTTATAGCCAGAAAGCTTACACATCCCAATGGAAACAAATATGTGCATTTAGTGAATAAACAGATGTTAATCAATAGAGGCACAGCTTTCATCAGCCATGCTTATTTACATGATATATTAGACTAAAATGGTAAATTAAATGTAATACTTAGATCCATAAACACACTGCTGGTGAGATGGTGGGATGAAATGATTTTGACCACTAATCACATATGTTTTTGATAATACAATTAGCAAATTAATTAAGAAGCTGACAAGAGAGCTTGGCACATTAAGATAATCTGACCCAAACAAGATGCTTTTTTGACATAAATGTTTTTCCTAAACCTCCCTTTGTATAATGATTAATTATGAGTAAGTCACTTCAAAAATTAACCAGATGCAAAACAAAACAAGTGTTTATATGTACTGGATCTTAACTACTTAAGAACAAGTAAAAAATATAGGGGGAGTGCACAATTGACTGTTTCTTGGCATATGACTTTCTTATGTAGCCTGATAATCAGAGTGTTTGCGTGGATAGTTGAGCCTTTAATTTTTCCCTATAGCCTATGAGTGCAGTTGACTTGTGCCAATAGATGACTCCAGTGATCGTTTAGAAATACTGAACTTAAACAATGTAACTGGTCACCTCTTAAATCTCTTCTTATAAACGAGGCAGTGGAATACTTCAATACCACTTTCTTAGCAATCCTGGACCATCATGCCCCAACACGCTGTATTAGAAACAAAACTAAACCAGCCTAATGGCTCTCTAATCAAACTAGGAAATGAATCCTTTGCAGAAATAAATCTTGGGCTAAATGGCGTACTACAAAGAATACTATTGATCACCAAACCTTTAGACAACAAATAATTATGACAAAAAAAGCCATCCTATTAGATAAAAAGAACTTCTATCTCCAACTACAACAATCATCCCTCAAAGAACCACACAAATTTTGGACTAGTATTAACAAACTTCTATACCCAGGCAAAACTGCCACACCTAATCCTCTAGGCTCCAACCCTGACTGCCCAACACAAACAGCAAACACCTTCAACTCTTTCTTTACTACTTCTATATTGAATCTTGCAAACCATCTATCCCCTAACACCTCTAATCTGCCTAGTCCTACTTCCATTCCTCCCCCATTATTCCACCTAGAACCAATACCCACATCCTATATCTGTTCCCTAATCCAAAAACTAAAACCTACTACCCCCTCAGCTGATAAACTCCCAGCAGAATTCCTGCAAAAAGGAGCTAAGGCTATTGCTTATCCCATCTCCATATTGATCAATAGAACCATAAAAGAAAGCACTATCCCATCTATCTGGAAAATTTCTTACATAATTCCTCTTCACAAAGATGGAAACTCCAATGATTTCTCCAACTTCTGCCCCATAGCTCTACTCTCTCCACTTGCTAAAATAATGGAGAAATGTATCCACAAACAATTACTTAACCACCTTCTCCATCACAATCTACTAGCTAACTGTCAACATGGTTTCCGCCCATTCCATAGTACCACCACAGCCTTGCTATCCTTCACTAACTGTATCAACAAAAATTGCAATAATAATATGCTTTCTTCTGCTTTCTTTGTTGACCTATCGAAAGTCTTCGACATGGTTAACCACCAACTCCTCCTACACCTATTGAAGTCCCTCTCACTTGACAGCCTAGCTATGAACTACTTTACATCCTACCTTGAAAACAGATAACAGGCAGTTCTCTGGCAAAACCATCTTTTGAATCTCCTCCCCATCTCTCTAGGTGTCCCTCAGGGTTCCATATTAGGCCCTCTACTGTTTTCCATTTTTATAAATGACCTTCATGTATCCACTCCACTCTCCACCTGCATTCAATATGCAGATGACTCTGCTGTAATTTGTTCAGCCACATCCCAAACCGAACTTCATTCTCTTACACAAAAAGCTTTCAGCACTGTAGAACAATGGTTCTCTAACCATTGTCTTCTCCTTAACCCAAAAAAAAACTAACTTTTGCTCTTTACACCTACCCATATGTCTACCCCTCTACACTTCACTCTTACATCCAATAATGGCACCCTTATTTCTCCTGACCCCACCACCAAACTCCTAGGAATTACAATTGATAATCACCTAAACTATGACACCCACATAAATACTACAATAAAATCAATTAACAGAAGATTAGGATCCCTTTATAGAATCAAACCTTTCCTTACACCAGAAGCCAGGACAGCAATAGCTAGAACCCACTTAATCTCTACCCTATTCTATGCTTCCCCCATATATACTAACCTTTCTAAAAATAATCTCAACAAACTAGCTATATCATATAACAATATTGCTAGATTTGCTACAAATTCACCTTTCATGACTCATCACTGTCTGAATCTAAAACAACTGGGCTGGCTTGAACTCCTTAACCAGCTACGATTTGACCAACTTACAATAGCCCATAAAGCCCTATACCAACCCAGCAACACTCCAATTCTTTCTGCCCTCATCATACCATATAATAGCCTGAAGAATCTACGCTCCTCAAACAAAATGTGGATTCATACTACCTTATCAAAAAACCTAGCAGGTGATTCCTTGTTCTCTAACTCTGTTGATAAAGTATGGAATCAACTACCACATGATCTTACTTCTCAGACCTCTCTCCCACAATTTAAAATTAATGTAAAATTTTTTTCTCACCAACCACTGGTTATGCTTTTGTACCAACCCTGACTAACTGTTATCCTTTACTGACTGTTCCACTCTATAACCACTATATTCCTACCTATAAACCTCGATATTCTACACTCTATAAACTAACCTATCTTTTTTGCTTAAATACTAATGCTTATGAGTCTTGAGTACTATTTTCCATATTTGACTATTTAATTCAATTTTACAATTTTTTTATGTAAACTTTAACTGAATGTTGTAATATTGTATGTTGATGCCTTTTGTAGACTTATATTACTTTTAAATTTTTTGTACGTTTTTTTCTGGAGCTTTTCTTCCCGGGCCTCTACTGAAAATGGACATGTATCCAGTTGGACTAGCCCGGTCAACAAATGTAAAATAAATAAATAAATAAATAATAATAGAAGTAGTTAGGGAAAGGATGTATATTAAAGCCTTTGACTGCTTGCTTGTTTGAGTGCAACTTGTATGTATTCAAATGAAGGAGATGGTAGAATACCTGTTAGTTCTAGATGGCGGATGACATTAGCACATATCCCAGTGCTACTCTCTCTTCTTTAACTTTCCCTATCCTACCACACACCTGTCCCAGGCATCATCAGTACACCACCTCTAGCTTATAGTCCACAGCCGTCTCTAGCAATTCAATCCATTGTTCCATCACCTTATCTCTTTCTGACAAATCTTTTATCCAAAATTGAATTAGCTCCTTCAAAATGTTAACCATATCCCATTCTCCCACTTTCTCTTTTCTTTTCCGCTCCTTCTTTCCCACGTGCCATCTGTCAATACACTGTGTCGATAGCATATACCCACTTTCTTTTGTCACTTCCTTCTGTCTTTTACAATATGGACACCAGACCTAGACACAGCGCATCAGATACAGCCTTGCTTGTGATCTGAACAGTGGGAAGATAACCTCAGCCTCTCCTGTGTCCACTCCATTTTCATCTATGTAACCCAGCATCCTTTTGACCTTAGACCCTGCCTTTTCATATACTGTAGGATTCAACAATGGTATAATTCATAGTTGCCTTCATGACCACTAACTTTATGTTAATACTGTCCTTCCTCTTCTTTTCTTCCTCCTCCTCCTTTCATTGCTTTTTATCAACCCTATACTGCCACCACTATAAACAGAGTCTCTAATAGAGTGTATTCTATGCTGACCACCACCCCACGTGTACCACCAGTACTCTGCTGTCTTTTGATCCAGTAGCCTTTCTAGGAGAACTAGGAGAACTAGCGTACCTGGCATGTGTAATGTATCAGAATCAGCCAATTACACATAGAACAGCCTAGCACACTACTACAAACTATTCAAACACCTTCCAGTCTGTTTTTTCCCACAAACTCTACACCACTGGTATACACAGACAGCGAAGTTTTACCTGACAAAACTAACAAAATGTTAGGGGCTGCTGTCACTCTCATATATCAATATGCACAAGAGGCTGAGGGTGGTGAGGATGTGAATGCTGATGACCAACCCACAGTGAGGAGAAGGAGAAGAGAGTACAAACCCAGGGTAACCTACCAGAGCCTACTTGAGGTGGATATAGTGGAGCGCTAGAGGGTGGACAGGGACATTCTACAACAAATCGTTGAACTGTGCTGGCCACCCTTCACACACAGAACCAACAGAGGGGAATCCATCCCAGTGGATACCAAGGTATGTGTAGGCTTAAGAATACTAGCCACAGGTACCTTCCAAAGGGCAAATGGGGATATCATGGGGATCTCACAGGCATCAGCACCCAAAGTACTCCACCAGTTGCTGGATGCCATGTCAGCACATGCCGGTGAGCACATATATTTCCTCAACATCCATGAGGTGTTGACCACCAATATGCATCTCTTCCACCAAATAGCAGAATACCCTGAGGTAGTGGGTGCTATAGACTGCACACACATACACATCAAAGTACCACCTGGTGAGCAGGGTAGGGTCTACATAAACAGCAAGGGTTTTCCCTCCATCAACTGCCAGGTCATGTGTGATGCCCAGAGCATTATCCTGAATGTATGTGCTGGCAGCCCTGGAAGCTATCATGACTCCCACATCTGGAATATGACACAGCTGTACCAGACATTTGCCAGTTGGGACATCCCATACGGCCACCTAGTGAGGGATATGCTGGCTACGCACTGGCGCCATGGCTGATAACACCCATCAGAAATGCAGACACACCTGAACAAGAACTCTATAATGAAGCACATGCACAAACCAGAATCATAATAGAGCATGTGTTTGGGATGCTCAAGTCACAGTTCCGCTGCCTGGACATATCTGGTGGAGCCTTGCAGTACTCTCCAGCTACATATATATGTGCCATGCTACACAATATGATCCTGTGGAAACAGCTGTAGCAGGAACAGCACGGGGCAAGGCCACACAGCCCCCAC
Organism: Protopterus annectens; assembly: GCF_019279795.1. Taxonomy (NCBI): domain Eukaryota; kingdom Metazoa; phylum Chordata; order Ceratodontiformes; family Protopteridae; genus Protopterus; species Protopterus annectens. The sequence continues at coordinate 457,084,189 of NC_056744.1, read as the reverse complement.
CACTGCCAAGGCCATCACAGGCACAGAGGGACTTGGAGGAGGAACAACCCTAGCCTGCCCATGTAGGCAGAAGGAGGCATGCCCAAAATGCCCATGCCTTGGCAAAGAGGCAATGCATAGCACATACACTGACACGGTAGGGACCTAGGGAATGACAGCTCTCTCTGACTTGCACATACAGTAAAAGGGATGCCAAACATGACACTACCTGTGCTTTACCATGTATAGGGAGTGCACTATGTGCATCCAACATAGTCAGCCCTCCAGCACCATCCTCAATACTGGAACAGCCACAAGGTAAGTCACTCTTCCTATCAATTGCAGAGTGAAGTAGTATGCTCTGATAGTTGTATCTATGGTATGGATGTGAGCATGCAAGGGAATCGGATGGCTGAATGGGGTGGCAGCAGATAGTGGACACCTATATGGGCAGTATGAAATCCATAACAAATACTGGTGTCAACATTCTAGGCAGTACTAGACAAAGTGACAAATCCCAGTGCAGTACATGTGGTGGCCCAAATGTGTGTCCATAGGACACACATGCATGTCAATGAGGCACACATACCCACCACCAGCCTCAGCCAGCAGGACAGGTGTCGAGGACCATAAAGAAAGGCTGGGCTAAGGTCTCTAATTGATGGCAATGGTTAGCAGCCCCCCTCCAGACCTACAAAGACAGACTACAACAGGTCTGGCAGTTGTATGCTAGTTCTGAAGGGTAATAAGTCTGAAACTGAAATGTAAGTCAATAAAACCTAAGATCTGTACTCTACTGGTATGCCTCCAGTCTGCATGATAGGTCGGAATACAAAATTAAATGGAAGCCAACAGAGTATCTGAAATACCAGTACATCATAGCAAATGTTTAAAGTCATCAGGTGCCCCCCCCCCACAATCCTATGTAGAAATGCAGTAACATGTAGGTGTGAGGTGTAATTTTTACATGAGCTGGCCCAATCTACAGGATAGATTGCTGCATGTGTACAATATGCAGGGGTACGTGTGTTAGGTTGTTGTGTGTTCAATATTGTCTGGAAGTGGTCAGCATGTATGCATGGAGGGTTGTGTCTCTGTGGCCTATGGGCAGTACTGTGGATGACAGAGCCATGTTCCAACAACTGCAGTGCCAACCACAATGCTTCTCAGCAAAACCCATGTCAGCAGTCATCCATACTCACTGTCCAGATGTCAATATCTGTCACTGTCTGAAAGATGGACATGCCATGAATGTGGGCCAAGACATACACATAGTACACAGATGGATGTACCCTAGACAGAGTACATAAAATTTAACTGTCAGTTGCACACACCTTTGGAATTGTACATACAGGTTGACAGCACATTAGTTGTCTGTGTAGTATGGAATACTGATGTAGTCTGGCCGATCATTGGCAGACCACAAAAGGCACAGTTATGAAGTAATGAGAGACTGTCTATGTCCCTGCACAAGGCAGCATAAGTGGAATGTCCCATCTGTGAGTCAGCAGCAGGTAGCTTCCATATCACACATACACTCAGCTCACCCCACCATCAGTCACAGATTTATCACAGGTCATATCCTTGCTGTTGGGAATGAGTACCATATGACCCCCACTTCTGTATAGGAATACCCACAGAATGCAGCATGCTGAAGAGGTGCCCCATGCAGGTGTGTTTTCCAGCAGTAAGCAGCACCCTGCCAGCATCCAGACCAATGGATTAATATGGACAGGAACTATTGCCAGTACACACCTCGCACACTTACCCTGTCACTCCAGGGGAATCCACTGGCTTGCAGCCTGGGAATGTAGGAGTGAAAGAATGTACTGGCGAGCTACAGATGGCTTGCATCACTACCATATGGCTTACAGTCCTCTGTCAAAAGCCTGTGCCTGACCCTTAGTGTCAATGTATGGTATCTCATGGGGTCCCTACTAATAACATAACACAGTCAACAGAACACAAATGCAAGGCCATGTTGACAAATCCCAGTAGCATGCCCACCATGTCCTACTGCATGAACTGTGGACCAACTCCTAAATACTGCTGGGATGAAGGGCCAACTATAGGGATACTTCTCAGATATTGCATAATGTTAGAAAGAGGATAGAATAACAGAGTGGGGGGGGTGTAGAAGCATGGACGTCATGGAGTTTGTGAGGTCTGAAACTCTTATGTGTTCCCATACTACTCATGCCTGCAAACCCAGTAATGGGTGGCTACAAACTTGCTTGTAAACCACAATGTGAAGCAGAACTGACCAGATATATGAGTCCTGCCTCTGGGTAACCTGGGTGAATCTGTACAGCTGAGAGGTATGGCCACAGCAGGATATGGCCATTCTGTTACGTCGATATATGTACAAGAATGGGATCCTCAGCCATCATAGTACCAAGGTGCTGGAACATTTACACAGACCCATCACCAAGTCTCTGCAGCTACCCCTCCAGAATGGCATGAGTATGCAAGAATATATAGGCTGCAGACCACAATACTGGAAACGGCTTCATTCATCTTGTATTTCCCAGAAAATAACTGTGAGCAAATAAGTATGTCTGTCAGTAGTTGATGACATCATACATCACAGTGTAAAACAGTACATATGTCTGAATAACTCTGCTAACACCAACCATGTAACACAAGCAGCACGGGCAGCAATAGTTACAGTATCCCACTATCTGTCGCAATTTGTGACTCCATATTGTTAACCTATCCACAGATATCCTGCAGAAAAAGGTTGCTAGCTGTAGGTGTGGAACACCAAACCTTGGACTGGAGTACAACCCTACCTGGAATGGATTCACACACTCAATACAGAAAGTCATACTGGGGATGCTCCTACACTTAGAGAAATGAAGCCCATGTCTGACAACACAGTGGACTATACATATCTGTCAGCCACAGATGTCTGTGCACACTCACCACACTGTACACCATTCATGCTCTGCACACACATTGGATAGGAATACTCACACATATTCACACTATAATATGTCAAACATACACACACAGAGATGTGGGGAAGAGAGAGACAGACAGTGACAGAGAGATTTCCATTATGAGACCTGTCCCACCCACCCACCACACATCCAATTGGCCGATATCACATGATGTGCTGATGTCAATCACTGTAGACATTCCTTTTGATAGCCCTCAGCCCTATAGTGTCTGTGGTGCTTATGATAACTGTGTAATACGATAGTACAAATCAGTATTCATCTAACATTTGTATACCTATTCCTGTCAAATGTAAAGTTGTGTGTGACTGAGTGTGTGTGTGTGTGTGTGTGTGTGTGTGTGTGTGTGTGTGTGTGTGTGTGTGTGTGTGTGTGTGTGTGTGTGTGTTGTGTTTCAGAGGAATGATTTATCCCATTCACACACAGCACTTCCCATTGCCCATGTTAGCACTCCTGCTGATGTCAGTCACCTTGAAATAACCCTCTGGCCAAGTCTCAGCCCTATAAGCTGCGTAGCGTTTTCACTACATGTGTAATACTGTAGTGTAGAAAGCTAGTTAGGTAGGCATTCTAATCCCAGACATGGCAACTGTGTGTGTGTGTGTGTGTGTGCGTGTGTGTGTGTGTGTGTGCGCGTGTGTGTGTGCGTGTGTGTGTGTGTACGTGTGTGCATATGTGTGTAGTGCGTGTGTGTGTGCGCAGGTGCATGTGTGTGTGTGTGTGTGTGTGTGTGTGTGTGTGTGTGTGTGTGTGTGTGTGTGGAGATGAATGATTTTGAGGCCATTCACACTCACTGCACCTCCCATTGCCCTACTTTAACATGCCTGCTGATGTCAGTCCCCTTGAAGCAACCTTTGGCCAAGTACTACAAGGGTTGCTTCAAGGTGACTGACATTCACACTTACTACTTCTAAAGAAAAATTACCATGAACTCCAAAGATAACCACAAGGCATTCTTTAGCTATGTCAAGAATCTAAGTGGTAATTCTCAGTTAGTGCAGAATGGCACAAAATACACTGAATCAAGTGATATAGCCAACATCCTGGCAGACAGGTTTAGTGCAAACATTACCCTCCTCTCACCCCAAAAGGGCCCATAACTATACCAGAAGAATACAGTGCCCCAGAAATCACAGACACCCAGGTTAAAACAACCCTCTCCAAAGTCAAAAACACAGCATCAATGGGACTGGACGGTGTCCCGGGCTGCGTCCTACATGAGCTCAAAGAAGAACTAACCCCTCACCTAAACACACTGTTTAAACTCAGCCTCTCCACAGGCTATGTGCCCACAGAGTGGTGCACAGCAATAGTTATTCCACTCCACAAAGGTGGAGCCAAAATGGTCCCCTGGAACTATCACCCTATAAGCCTGACTAGCTTGGTCTGCAAAGCTATGGAGCATATCATCATGGATCTCATTAACAGAGGCATTGGAAACCTCTAAACACTGGACCCTACCCAGGTTAGCTTTGTTAAGGGCAGATCATGCCTCCTAAACCTGTTGGGCTTCTTTGAGACAGTTATCAAGGCTATAGATGAGGGAAAGGTGGTCCGCACAGCCTACCTAGACCTTGCAAAGGTCTTCAACACCATTCCCCACTCAGGTATTATAGACAAGCTCACCAGCCTGAACATAAACCCCTACGCCATGAGATGGGTTGCCAGTTGGCTCACGGAGAGAACCCACATGGTAAGAGTTGCGGGAGCTAGGTCTGACTGTAAACCGGTTACACGTGGAGTTCCCCAGGGCTCAGTTCTAGGATCCCCCTGTTCGGCATATACTTCTCAGAGGTACAGGCAAGCACAGGAGGACTATGGCTGACCAAGTTCACAGATTACTGCAAACTAGGGGCTATAATTGACACTCCAGCCGACACAGACATCCTCCAAAAGGGTCTCACTGAGACAGATGCCTGGTGTCAAAACCATGGCCTCAAGCTAAATACCAACAAGTGCATAGTCATCCCCTTTGGAAAAAACAAAGTACCCACAAACTTCCACATAGGTGGTAGCCCCCTAAATACAGAAGATATAAATAGGGATCTGGGGACCCAAATAGATAGTAACCTCTCCTTTGATAATCACAATGCCAAAGTGGTTAGAAAATCCTTCTATGTGGCCCACCTAATCACAAAAGGGTTTGCATCCAGATCGAAAAAGGTCATTGGGCTCCTCTATGCATCACTCATCAGATCCATCATAGAGTACAATGCCTCATTTTGGATGTATCTTACAAGATACCTGCAACAACTGGAAAGACCACAGAGGTACCTCACCAAGAGGATCACTGGCCTCAAGCAGATGCCCTATGCAGCTCGACTGAAGAACTCCAGCTGTACTCTGTTGCATACCGCCTACTCAGAGGTGATCTCTGCCTGACATACAAGGCCATGTCCAACCCAGAATTGATGGACACGCTCCACCTAAAGAAAACCATATCCCCTCGAGCCACACGCTCCAGGGATCTAACCCTCACCACAACAATAAATAGGACATGCTGGATGGATAGATTCCTATCCCAGAGACGTCCCATGCTCCGGAACAAGATTCCAATCTACATTTGGCAGAGCTCCTCGCTAACCCTCTTCAAGAGAAACCTTGACGAGTGGATGGGAAACAGAAAATTTACCCCAGGGATCACTTCAATGGCTCTGCTGGACAGAGGCACAGGGAACTAATCTAAGGGGGCAGCGAAAGCCAACACATTCCAGCTAGGCTTATAAATGCCTTTGGGCAGATAGCCTAGTATCTACCTATGAACCTATGAACCTATAAGTTCTGTGGTCCTTGCGATAACTGTGTAATACTATAGTGTAGGATACGTGTTATGTAGGAGTTCTAATCCCAGACATGGCAACTGTGAAACTGTATGTGTTAGTGTGAGAAAGTGTGTGTGTCTCTGATGATACGTGATTTTATGGTCATTCACACTTACTACTCTCTCCTTACCCCTCCTTTAACACTGTTGCTGATGTTAGTCACCTTCAAAGATACCTTTGGACAGCTCTCCAACATATAAACTCTGTGGCACTTGCGATAACTGTGTAATACTACAGTGCAGCATACTAGTTAGGTAGGAATGCTAATCCCAGACATGGTAACTGTGAAACTGTGTGTGTCTGTGTGAGAGAATGTGTGTGTCTTTGATGATACCTGATTTTGTGGACATTCACACTTACTACTCTCCCCTTACCCCTCCTTTAGCACTGCTGCTGATGTCACTCACCTTCAAAGATACCTTTGGACAGCTCTTCAACATGTAAGCTCTGTGACGCATGTGATAACTACATAACATTGTAATAGCAATACATAGCCAGCTAGGGGTTTGAAACTCAGTACTGGTAAGTGTGTGTGTGTCATCAGTATCCTGTTGGGGTGATTGTGTAATGACAAGATCCATTGCAGTGTGGATTTTGCTACATTATTATATTGGGGACCTATATGTCCCAATGTCCACATTAAAAGGCCAACAGTTTTCAAACACTGTGGATGTTGTTGTAGACAATCCATAGCCATAAATGTCTACTGCCATGTGCAATTACTATGTGTCAGTCTGGATTAGTAAACAATATAGGCAACCGTTATAATACCCAGATACCACTCTCCACCCACGGATTATGCACAAACACACTTGGCTCTTTCTCTCTTCCTTTCTTACTTTCTCTCTGTCTTTCTCTCTCTCTCTCTCTCTCTCTCTCTCTCTCTCTCTCTCTCCCTCTCTGGTAGATGTGGAAAAGTACATTTGTTTTGCATAGGCAGCAGCTTGACTTTTGTAGGTAATGCTCATGAGCAGCTGATGGCCTGTGCACCAATTGGAGTCCCCCACTTGCCAATTGCATGTGTAACAGTTGTGGTATCATTCCTATAGCCAATTGCATGGAAACACACTCCTACAACTAAGCACTTCCTGTGGGTGTTGGCCCTTTTCCTTCACTGTGAGCAGGACTTCATGTGGGTGTCTGACAAACAGCATCACCAAGGGTAGTTGGAAATACCTCTTACAACAAACACTGTGGAGACAGGCCAACAAACATAAGGGGGATGTTCCGACATGGGGACAAAATGTAAATATTGCTGTTCTACATTTGAAGTAATGTTGGTTTAACAGGATTTGTGTGGATATGGCTGTTCTGCATGATTTAAAGTCGGGCATGACAGTGTTATGTGGTGGAGGAAACTCTCACCTGTAGGGCTATCTGCAGACTGGCCAGAGTTTGGAGTCTTAGATGTGGCGTGTTACTCAAACATTTTCTGTCTTTAAAAATGCAGTATCATACTCTGATGATCGCAGTCAGTAAATGGTGACATCTGTGTGTGTTACTGACTTCCTAGCCTTCAGAAGAGATATGTCACAACAAACCCTTTTACACCAGCAATTTTCTCAGTTTATCACAGCAATATGTCAATATTGGCCCTGTGTTTGTGCCTCTGTCCCCCAAGTCTGTCACCCTTTGTCCATATGTCATGCAGGAAGAGGTGCATATGTACAGTATTTCATTATTTACTGACATCATTCCTGATAACAAGCCAGTGATATATCAGACTGCCAGACATGTTATGTATAGGAGGCCTTATATTTGAGGACAAAACCTGGGCATTCTGTTGTACTCTGTACAGTAGTGAGGTCTGTGTACTTATGGTGATTGTTGACAGAGTGTCAGTATTGTGTAGCAGTGTATTGTGAATATGTTACTTTGCCTGTGTACAGACTGTCGTAGATGTCAGTGTTCTTGGTCCTGTTCTATCTGACATTGCATGCTGCTCCAGTTTCTGGTACCCTATCAGCGTATATGTTTGTAGTGCCAGACTGAGACATGTCCCATACTACAGTCAGGCATCAGCCTACACTGTGAATTGGGCCAGTATGTGTAGAGTTAGTGTGTGTGAGTGGCAAATATGAGGTGGTTTTGTTCACACAGTCCATATACTGTACTATTAATTAGGCTTACCATAATGTGACTGTGACTGTGTTGAGATTGGTTGAGGGTATACACTTTCACACTGGTGTATGTTGCTCTGTGCTGTTACATGCCTGTAGTGCCTGCTATATTTGCAATTACATGTGTATTCCCCCATAGGAAACTTGTGTTAGTGTTTTGGCAGTCTGCCTGTAGTTTACACAGTGCTTGGTGACATGCCTAGCACCTCAGTGTATTTACCTAGTGTGATGTTAGGTCCAGATATTTGTCAGATGTACTGTTGCCTGGCCAGCATACATGTTGTGTATTTCTGAAAAAAGCAGTAGGATGCTGTGAAGATGTATGTCACTAACTACTTGGAAGTATGTAGGCTTGGGACATCTGCTCCTCCAGTTATGTGTTAGGACAGACAGGACAGTGTGAATGCATCAACTGTGTGAGCTTATCTACTCCAGTATTTGTGATATATCCCCTTTTTCATGGCTGTAAACATCCCCTTTGTTAGGCTTGGTCCACGTGTCTTGCAATAAGTAGTTCTATGTATACCTCTGGACTGACCAGATTGTTTCAGACTGTCCACATTTATTGGCCATATTTCTGCTGTATTCCACAGGATCATTACTGTGATTTGTGTGGTACTTCACTATGATGATTTTATGATGTCTGTCAGTAACTGATGGCATACATATCAGTTTCAGAAGAGCCTTCCAACTCAACATTTCTGTTGACACAACCCCTGTTACTGTAGCAAAATTCTACATTTATAACTGCAATACTTACTTTATGTTCCCTTGCACTAAGAGGTTCTGAGTTATGTTGCTGAGGTATGACTCCACTACATGTTATGGGCATATGTTTACACACACACTATATATATATATATATATATATATATATATATATATATATATATATATAAATATACATATATATATATATATATGTATATATATATATATATATATATATATATATATATATATATATATATATATATATATATATATATATATATATATATATATATATATATATATGTATGTATGTATATATATATATATATATATATATATATATATATATATATATATATGCACACACATATCCTTATGTGTAAACATGAGTGTTGTATATACCTTCTCAGATGTATCCCACCATATTTATTTGATATGTGTATATTTAGATATAAAAACATGACTGATTCAACACTATTTTCAATTAGTAAACAATTGTAATAGTCAAAGCAGTTGTTCACTACTATTCAGTACGTGTACGGAATGATATATTTGAAAAAGCAACAGACATCTTTACAGCTCAGATGGCTTATTGGTTAAGTGCTGTGACTATAGTCTAGAGGGTTCTGGGTTCAAGACCTGCAAGGGCAGTTTATTTTGCTGCTAGGCAGAACAAGGACTGTTGGATACAGAGTGGTTAAGGCAGTTCTGAGCAGCTTTAAGCAGGTTTGTGTGGGTTTGCATGACAGTAAATGGTGCTATTGTACAGTTAAATGAAAAGGCACTTACACGGTGTAAGCTTCGCTTACCAGTGCCCAAATCTCTTTAACATTTACATTTAAACAATGCTTACACCTGCTAAGCATAGCTCAGCCCTCGTAACTAGTAATCACATTCCAGTCTGATAAAATAGCAGGGTAGTGACATCTTTAATAAGTGTATTTAATTCCATGTACAAAACATGCTTCTATGTGCTGTCATTACAGTAGCAAGGGGTGTGAGTATACTGTATGGGACACTTGAGTATACATGGCTAGTACCATAATCTTTTCAATTTGTATGTGTTTCATACATAGGCAGTATCCCATGTTATATGCAGTCACACTTGCATGTATTGTATCATTACATTACTACATTTAACAATGCTTTTCCAAGTAAAAGTAGATTGCAGATTTTAGTACTGGAACCATACTCCCCTGCATGCAAAACTGGACTCTGAGTACTGACTATTGTGTTCTTGGTGTGTAAGCTGTATGTTTTTAAGTATCTCTTATTGGATATTGATCTGATATGTTGATATTAACTGTAGACTACTATGTGTTTAGTTCATGTCATTGAGGACTGCTGTCATGTAGTAATGGCATACCTATCAGTGTCAGACGTCATTCTGTCAAAACGTTCATCTTAATGCATAACCTGTGGGCTAGCTAATTTCTGTCTGTCCTCTGTACAAATGTGCAAATGTCAGGTATCCATCTTGACTGCTTACAGGCAATCTCTGATTGACCGACACTGACATGTTTGTCCAGCTGTGTTATGAACGCCACAGCTAAGAAAACCCACCCTGTATCCACCACATGCCATGGATACCTCAACCAGACTACCACAGTCAACAGAACATGCTTGGGTACAGGTCTCTAACCCAGACACTGGCCATGTTATGTAATATATGTTGCATACATGTCAATTGGAGCACCTCACTGGCCCTCTGCAAGAGAAAACCAGATGACTGGCTGTTGAATTTAACTGTCACCCTGGGGCTCACTCAAATGGCATCAGATGATAGATGGCCTGCTGACAAATATCAGGTGGCATGATACCAGTCTACCCACATGTCCTGCTCTTCTCATCTGTCCATGGACATTAGGCTGGTACACAACTAGGAACACCTGCACCTATGGACCTCAGTCCTGACAAATGTGTCAGTGTGCATTACTAAGAATAACACTGTCTGTGTGTTTGTAAACTTGTAGTTGAAAATACTCTGAGGGCATTCTCACCCACTACACCCCCCATTGCTATACTTAGAAACGGCTGCTGCTGTGATTGACATTAAAAGTTCCTTGTTACACTATTCACCCTATGGGATACCTGGAGCTTGCAGTACCAGCATAACACTGTTCTTTCTACAAATGGGCAGATAGGCGTGAGTTACCTTCTGAGTCCTGGCAAATGTAAGTATGTGGGTGTGTGTGTGTGTGTGTGTGTGTGTGTGTGTGTGTGTGTGTGTGTGTGTGTGTGTGTGTGTGTGTGTGTGTGTGTGCCATTGTGTCTGAGTGTGCATATTTGTAGGAGACAGCATTCTGAGGCCACATTCTCCAAATAAAATAAACCTTGCCATACATTATAAGGGATGGTGATGTTGCTGACATTAGGAGAGCCATGACAAACCCTCACCCTACTATCCCTGTGGCATGTGCAATAAATGCATATCCCTATAGTAGCACTGATTAGATAGACAAGGGTTTGTATTTCAGTCCTGGTCAATTTGTGATTGTGGGTATGTCAGAGCATTATCATGGGTTTCAGTGAATACAATATCCAATGTGGGGTGTGGGTGCTGATTATACTGTCTTTACACCATGGTACCCCAGTACATGTCCCAAGGTCCACTGTATGAGGACTGCTGTTACCATCAACCATACAGGTAACTGATTACACTATCCAGCCCAATGATGCATGTGCTGTGTTCAAAAAATCTGTAACAGTATGGACTCACTGACAAGGTAGTTAGCACTGCTAAACCCAGGTCTGTCAAAATTGTCTATGACTGTATGTGTTTGTCAATGTGTATATGACAGTATGTCATACTATGTGTTGTTTATTAACACCCAGTACATCCCCCATTACCATACTGTACAAGGCCTAGTGATGTTCTTCTCTTAACAGGAAACCCGGGAAACATTTCACCCTAAAAGCTCTGTGGTGTGTGCAATTAAGGCCAAACACATTAGTAGCAATAAGTACCTTGGTGGGGGTTCTGCTCTCAGTGTTGTTAAGTAAGTGTGTGTGTATGTGAAGGGATCTACTTCAGTTTGCCAAAAATATATGTCCCAGGAGATCATTTGTCTGAGAACTAACTGGCAAAAGGTAACATTTCAAAGCAATCATCTTGTGGAAATACATTCCATCAAAACTAGTAGTGGATGTGTAAATGCCCTCTTCCCCACTGAACAGCTGTACAGCAATACTGGAGTTGGTATATATACATGGGTGTGGTTGTGGGCACAGCTACCCACATTGGGGTTATTGTTGTGCATATCCCCCCATTTAGTGCGATGTTATACTGTACAGTTTATGTTAACAGGTTAAGTTGTTGTTAATCACACTATGTGTGGTTCTACCCCACCCCACTCCCTCCAATGTGGGGGGCTGTGCCACCCACACCAGCACACCTATGTTTACCAACTCCAGGATTGCACTACATTTGGGAAGAGGACCTATACCCTGCCAGTACCATTGTCAATGACATTAAACTGGCAGACTAATTATTTACTAATGTGATGTTTTGGCAATCTGGTCTTGGTGGAATTACACAGGCCAAAATGAGTTCACTGCAAAATGAAGTACACCCATGTGAACATTATTCTTTGTGTATTGCATCATCACCAAAGCCTCTGTGTGTGTGTTATTCACAAAAATTTGGTGTGTGCCACCCAGTACATTTACCATTGTCCACTGTAGAAGAGCTGCTTACTTCAGCCACCATGCACTCACCTGTATACACCTCTCATCGATGGTATGGATGACAGGGATGTAGCACAGGTATCATCGTATGCACAGAGTGTGTTGTGGGTTTACCAGAGGCGTGGGCTGAGCCATTTGGTTGACATCATGTGTGTGTGGGTTAGGGAGTTTTTTATTAAATGGGCTGTGCAGATGTAGTGTGTGTAGGTATGGAGATGCCGTAGCTGTGCTTGTGATGTGTGTGTGTATGCATGCACACATTTCTGCCATGTGACTGCCCTATACAGGAGTTTGTTGGACAGCTGCAGACCGTACATGCCAGGGTGTACAGATCACCATGTCCTGCCAGGGGTTCCAGAGGCATTACCAAGCAGAAGCCCAGATATGGTACTCCCCCCTGATGATGACACTTGTCCGCTGGATCAGTGACCCTGTTGGGACAGGCCAGGACCACGTGCACATGGCCTGCTGCTTTGTGGTGTGAACAGCCCCCCTTGCAGTGCTGGCGCTGATACTGCCACTAAGGAAGTGGCTGTGAGTTGTTGCATGTTCAGGTAGACCTCCACCTGTTGGTGTTGCTGACCTACATCCATGTGGCCAACACCCTACTCCCACCACATGCTCGACCACAGACACCACATGGTCGAGGATTCCCACCATCTCACCCAACTGTCTATCCATGACCTCTGCAAAATAATGGTGGGCACCTGCTAGAGCACGGATGTTATCATGTACAGCAGGAAGAGTAGCCCTCTGGAGCCTGAGACTATCTCTGGTGTAATGATCCATACGTGCCTGTGCCTCCATGATGGCCCAAAACATGCATCTGATGACACCTGCTGTGGCATTTCTGCCAGGGGCATGATGGCCAGCAGCCCTCCTATGAGCACCCCTATACAGCTGCCTGTGTGGTACCTCGCCTGTCATCTGCCTATGGCTGCTATGTAAAGACACACTTGCCATAGTCACCACATTTTCATGTTGCATGCCACTACCTGCCAACTGTCCCTCAATTATGTCTACTGGTGATGGGGTGTGTAAGGGCATTGTGACTGTGTGCGAGGATGGGATGGATAAAAGTGGGATGTCAACCAATGGCACAGATTCAGCCCCTGGCAACCCTGTCTGTGCCTTACTATGCCTATCATCATTGTCAGAGTCTGTATGGACACTAACATCAGTTTGCCTGCAGGAGGGACCCTGACCCACCTCGCCACCTGTGAGGGGCAGACAACAAATGTAAATTAAGACCTGTACATTATGGTTTACTTCTACACACATACACAAACACACACACACACACACACACACACACACACACACACACACACACACACACACACACACACACACTTACAAGTGAGGTGACACAAAGATATTACACTGATCTCTAATTACCCAACAGTCAACATGCATGACATGTGGCACTCAACAGCATGCACTGTAGCAATACGCAATCCTTTTTACCAACATTATACATCTCTGTGATGCATGAGTTGTGTTAGTAGGTGATCCCCCTTCCCCTGGAACTCACTGCACCCATGTACACTGTATTGTTGTGCACCTGTACAGCACACTGGCATGTACTGTGCACCATAGCTCACAAGTGTACACACCATTGCTGAATGTGTGCATGTGTGGCAGTTATGTTTGCTCTGTTGCTCACAGCCCCTATGTGTTTGTTTGACACATACCTGGGATGATATGAGGACTGATGTCAGTAATTAATGCCTGGCTTTGATTTGCAGATCTCATCATCATCAGCAGTGCATGTATGTACAATAAAATCCGGTTACACTGACAACCTTCAAAACTTAATGTGGATATGAGGAGTGTACACACCCTTATTGACATGCCAGCCTCTTCTATGATATGCAATGGGGCCACAATACTGCATTTGTTAACATTACACACACCTGATATGTGACATATGACCTGTGCAATCCAATGCAGTATCAGACAAATGTGTTAGTCATGCAGATGCTGAATGAGATGCATACAATATGTGGTTTGCATAAGTGTGCACACCATTAACACAATGGTTTGTTGAAGCACCTGTTAAGTGAACTATAGCAGTCACTATTCCTAAAAGGGGTATACTAGCATGGCCCATCTTCACTTGCCATTATTTGGTCACTCTGCCCTACAAATGTCCCCCAAATCTGCCAGATTGCAAGGTCAGCTCATGTGCACAGCCCTTGGAGGTCACACAGTGGCTTCACTATTGCTGTAGAGTCAGAGTTATGCCTGGCACAATTCATAGCCTTGACTGTGTTCAGATACAGCCATTCTTAGCAAGCTTTGGATGTATGCTTCAGTTCACTGTTGTGTTTCAAGCAGATGCCCCTCCCCATTCTCAGTCTTATTGCAGATGCTTGACAACTATGGGCCACACATGAGACTTATTTTGCAGTAATCCAAATTCCAAACACCATGTCTACTGGCTTAGTTCCAGCTAATGAACAGCAAACCTAAAGGTGTACAGTGGCAACACCAAGCTAAATATTGGGGATGGTGCCCCTGAGGTGGAGTGAGGTGTTGCTTGTGTACCACACGTATCTTTATGAATACTGTCTGTAGGTTTGAACCTTGGTCTCATGACACCATTACACACTGCAACACATGCCTTTGGGAGACTTGATGTTGTGCTTATGCTATCTGTAGAGAGCCCTGGATGATGTACCATGTGGGACAACTCTTCAGTCTGATTACCCTAACCCATAGGTCACACTTATGCAGAATCCAGGCAATCGTCAACACAGGTACTGCAGAGGCAGTACTTGCTAGACATTCCTGCAAGTCCCTCAGTGTTGCTGCATGTTTCTGGGCAGCCTCAATGAACATGTGTTGTTATCTGTTTTGGATGAGCATCTGTTTATTTTCTACATCAATGTTGTCCTATACTTCATACACACATATATGACTGTCTGCACTGTTTGCCATAGTATATGCAATAGTGAGGTAAGGCTACTTTTCCCACTCCTGAGTGCTACCATTCAGATATGGGATCCATTTCATGGTTTGTAAGATGTGTGCAAGCCACGGCTGCCTCTGTTGCAGGTGAGTGGATAAATATCATGTACATACATCTCGGACAGCAGACCATGACTTGGTGTGACATTGAGGCCCAGTACTTGATGGAAGGTGTGTACTCAAGAAGAGTGAATGCTGTCAGTACATCACAAGCTGCTTTCACAATATGTTATTTGGAGTGTGTGCACACATATGCTTCCAGTGTTTGTTAAGTTATGTATTCCCCACATTTGTTGTCCTAACATAGGATTCCATATTACACATTCATTGCTCATGTTAGGATCACATTACAGGTTGTAAAAGGTGTGGAATGTGGTATTGTGATTTCCCATTGTTTATATCAGGAACAGTTGCCATTGTAATAGTGGTGTATACACTGTTGTAGCCAATGTATAAGGGTAATGTTTCAGACATGTCCCTACTGTAGGCCATTTCTCCCACCATTATGTTCATAGGTTGGTAGGTTCATAGGTAGGTACTAGGATACTGGCCCTAGGGCCTATATAAGCCTAGCCAAAAAGGTACTCTGGCTTTTGCCACCCAAGAAAATTATTTTCCTCTGCCCCTGTAGAGCAGAGCCACAGAGGTGATCCCTGGGGTGAATTTCCTATTTCCCATCCAATCATCAAGATTCTTCTTGAACAGTGCTAATGAGAAGCTTTGTTTGATATAGATAGGTAGTTTGTTCCAGAGTATGGGAAGTCTCTGAGACAGGAATCTATCCCTCCAGCATGTTCAGTTTATTGTGGTGACAAGGTTTAGGTTCCTAGAGCATGTAGCTTGGAGGGATTAGGATTTCTTTAAGTGGAGCATGTCCAACAGCTCTGGGTTTGACATAGCTTTGTATGTTAGGCAGAGATCACATCTGAGTAGGTGATATGCAATGGAGTAAAGCTGGAGTTTTTTGAGACAGTCTGCATAGGGCATTTGTTTGAGGCCAGTAATCCTCTTTGTGAGGTATTTCTGTGGCCTTTCCAGTTATTGTAGATGTCTTGTGAGGTACATACCAAAAGGGGCATTGTACTCTATAATGGGTCTAATGAGTGATGAGTAGAGGGGAAAAAGACCTCTTTTTTCCTGGATGAGAAACCTTTTGTGATGAGGTGTGCCACGTCGAAGGATTTCCTGACTACTGTAGCAATGTGATTATCAAAGGAGAGACTACTGTCCAACTGTGTCCCAAAGTCTCTTATCACACTTTCGGTGTTAAGTAGACTACCACCTATGTGGTAGCTCATGGGTACAGAGTTTTTACCAAAGGAGATGACAATGCACTTTTTGGCATTGAGCTTGAGGCCATGGTTTTGACACCAGGCATCTGTCTCAATGAGGCCCTTTTGTAGGATGTCCATATCGTTAGGAGTTTCGATTATGGCTCCTAGTTTGCAGTCATCTGTGAACTTCATTAGCCAAAGATCTTCTGTGTTAGCCTGTACTTCAAAAAAGTAGATACCAAACAGGAGAGGACTCAGGACTGAACCCTGTGGTACACCACTTGTTTCTGGTCTGAAGTCAGATTTGGAGTCTGCTACTTTTACAATGTGGGTTCTGGCAGTGAGCCAGTTGGCAACCCATCTTGTGACATAGGGATTTATACCTAGTTTAGTGAATTTATCTATAATTCCAGAGTGGGGGATGGTGTCAAAAGCCTTGGTAAGATGTAGATAGGCTGTGTGAACCACCTTACCCTCGTCTACAGCTTTGGTGACTGCTTCAAAGAAGTCTATCAGGTTTAGGAGACATGATCTCCCTTTTACAAACCTGAACTGAGAGGGGTCCAGAGTTTGGAGATTACCAATGTCTTTGTTTATAAGTTCTATGATGATATGTTCCATGGCCTTGCTGACCAGGCTCTTTAGGCTAATGGGGTGGTAGTTCCCATGGTCTGTGGTGGCTCCCCCTTTGTGGAGTGGGATAACCATCGCTGTGCACCATTCAGTGGGCACAAAGCCTGAAGTGAGGCTATGATTGAACATGGTGCTTAGGTGTGGTGCCAGTTCATTCTGTAGTTCATGTAGAATGCAGCCTGAGATATTGTCAGGTCCCATGGATGCTGTGTTCTTGGCTTTGGAGAGTGTGGTTTTTACCTGTGCAGTCTTGATTACAGGAACTTTGCATACTTACAATATAGAGATGGGCCCTTTAGGGGTGAGAGGGGGGTAAAGTTAGCACTGAACTTATCTGCCAGGATGTTGGCAATATCAGTTGGTTCTGTATATTTAGTGCCATTGTGCTGTAACTCAGAGCAGATCTGAGTGTTACCATTCAGATTCTTGATATAGATATAGAATGTTTTGTGGTTGTCTTTGGAATCAGTGGCTTCATAGATTCATAGGTTCATAGGTAGGTACTAGGCTATCGGCCCTGGGGCCTATAAAAGCCTAGCCAAAAAGGTACCCTGGCTTTTGCCACCCAAGAAAATTATTTTCCTGTGACACTGTCGAGCAGAGCACAGAGGTGATCCCCGGGGTGAATTTCCTATTTCCCATCCAATCATCAAGATTTTTCTTGAAGAGTGCTAATGAGGAGCTTTGTTTGATATAGATAGGTAGTTTATTCCAGAGTATGGGAAGTCTCTGGGACAGGAATCTATCCCTCCGGCATGTTCTGTTTATTGTGGTGACAAGGTTTAGGTCCCTAGAGTGTGTAGCTTGGAGAGATTGGGATTTCTTTAAGTGGAGCATGTCCAACAGCTCTGGGTTTGACATAGCTTTGTATGTTAGGCAGATATCACCTCTGAGTAGGCGATATGCGACAAAGTAAAGCTGGGGTTTTTTGAGACAGTCTGCGTAAGGCATCTGTTTTGAGGCCAGTAATCCTCTCTGTGAGGTATTTCTGCGGCCTTTCCAGTTGTTGTAGATGTCTTGTGAGGTACATACCAAAAGGGGTGTTGTACTCTATAATGGGTCTAATGAGTGATGAGTAGAGGGGAACAATGACCTCTTTTTTTCTGGATGAGAAACCTTTTGTGATGAGGTGTGCCATGTAGAAGGATTTCCTGACTACTGTGGCAATGTGATTATCAAAGGAGAAACTACAGTCCACCTGTGTCCCAAGATCTCTTATCACACTTTCGGTGTTAAGTATACTACCGCCTATGGCGATTTTGTTTTCATAACTAGCTTTGCATGATTTTATGATGGATCTCAGCTTCTTACTGAAGCTGACCAGGGAGTTCCTCCAATCATGGGATTTTACTCTTTTTTGCAACAGTTTCTTTCTTCTGTTGTAGAGTTTGTTTATGGCAGGGGACCACCAGATTGGCTTCCTTTTTTTTGGAGGATAGCATCTTGGTTCTGTTAAGGATAGCATGATCCATGCACTCGTGTAAGTGCTTATAAAATGCATTTGTGTAGGATTCAGCAGTCATACCTCCATTGTCCATCTGCATGGGTGTCGTGAAGTTTGCCACTTCTGTCTTAAGAAGTGTGAAGCTGGCTTTGGAGAAATTTTGTATGGTAGTTTCCCTAATGGGGGGGTGGGGACGGAATGTGGATGTCTAGGGTGATTAGCTTGTGGTCGGATCTGACCAATGAAGAATTGACCTCTGGTGTGGAACACCGGTCACCCATGTTGGTAATGACCAGGTCTAGGATATTGCTGTCCCTGGTGAGGGTGTGGATAAGTTGATCCAAGGCGTTGGACTTTATGAATCCCAGAAAACGTTGAGCAAAAGTGTTGGCACATGAGTAGTTTTCCCAGTTAATGGTGGGGTAGTTGAAATCACCCATTATTAGGGTGTTGGGTTGTACCCTAATATTTTCCAGTGTATCAAGAAATGAGGAGTGGGAATCCTGGGGCATGGTGGGGCATCTGTAGCAAGTTACAATTTGGTTTGCAGTCTTGCCCAGAGTTAATTGCATTTGGATAATCTCAGATGCATTATGCTGAGAAACTAGCCTGGAGGTGTGAATATCCTTAAGGAATATGGACACACCACCACTTTTAGTGTTTCGGTCCAGGTTAGGTGGCCAAAAGGTGTGGTATGAATTATAGCCTGGTAATGCAGAGGTGCTCTCTGGAGTCTTGAACTAGGTCTCTGTCACTACACAGATGTCGATGTTCTCCATTTTAAGGAGTGCCTCGAGTGAATGCATTTTGAGGTTTAGACTTCTAGCACTGAGTAGCATTACCTTCAGATTTTGCTTGCTTGTACCTGTTACGGTGGTGAATTTGTCATTTGAACCTTGCCTAGAAAAGGCACTATAGGGGTTGCATGAGCCTTAGCCAGTATCCAGAATCCCAAGGGCGACAGGTGCAGGCCATCTCCGGCAAAGCATCGTGGCCTGTCGATCATGTCATCCCAGGCAGACAGATACTGAATCCCCTTAGACTGACATCAGAAGCTTAGCCAAGATTTACACAAATTAACCAATTAATCAATAAAAAGCCAAGAACTGAACCCCGTTCCAACAGTCTTCGATCAGACAAGTTCTAACTGCACACTTCTGCCACTAGGGTGCAGGGGACCCTTCTCCAAAAAATCTGGTCTGGATTAGTGCTCAAGTTATACAAACAAAGCTAGATTCAGCAGGTCTGAATTTAGTCTATGCAAGATATTTTTTGATGTAATGTAGTTTGAATTTAGTCTATGCAACAGTAAACAAGGCATACCATTTTCAAAAAGAAACAGTTCAAATAAGCAGACACAATAAGACTTTAGCCAGAAACTCACAGCTCAGAAGGGCAGAATCTACCCTCTTCTCCCACAAGAGTGCAGACCACACCTTCTTAATGTAAAATAACTGGCATGAAGCCCAAGTGCTTAAACCAGAACTAATACTCTTTTAGAATAACAGACACTAAGCCTTCAATCAGCAACTCCCAACTTAGAAGTATGTAAGCTATCTGTCCTGCCACAACAGTGCAGACCACAAACCTTCTTAAAGTAAAGCAACTGGTCTGAAGCCCAAGTGCTTCAACCGAAGGCTTAGAATAACAGTTACAATTTAATCAGGCTACTAACAAGCAGTAATAAATGCAGCAGAATAAATTACATCTCTGTCCACACATCTTGCACTGACAGGTTGTTAGGTATACTGCAGGACTCTTACATACCCTTCAGATATGCCACCGTGGTGACCACTGTGATGCAGTGCAGTTAACAGCAACAATAAGTGAACATATACAGCATGCATTATGGGTAGGTGTGTTAAATGTGTGCATGGCAAATAGCATGGCCATAACATGGCCGGTGTATTGGCAAACCTGACCAAAACTACTCCATACTCAGCAGCTAGCTACAGGCTGCTGCCCCAGTTGTATACCAGGGGGACCTAAATAGTTGTGAGAGAGAAGTAATGTCAATAGCCACACCTGTAGCATTGGTACAGGGTGGGAGCAGCATTTCAGCACATCGACAGTACAAGCCCACAATACTAGAGATTATGCACATCTGTTCATTACTACACTGCAGTAACAGACTATCTTATCTGACATATGCTTGTAGATACTTTACAGATGAAAATGGATAAGCATCAGTGGTCTAGTAATGTTCCCTGGGGCCTTACCTGTGCACTCCTCATCCATTGTGTGGGTGGCACACACCTCCACAATGCTGTCTTCAGTCTGCTGGCTTGGCTGGTGGGCAGGTGCCCTAAGGCTGGAGAGGAGCTCCTCAGCATGTGTCAGTGGGGGCTGGATGGCATGCTGTGGCTAGCTGGTCCCTCCTAACTGCAGCAGCATGCTGATGGGCATGGTGGATCAGATCTGTGCATTGATGCTGCAACTGCTCATCATTTACCCTGTGGATGAGCTCGTTCCACAGGGCGGTGCTCTCCTGCAGATCCTAGGCCCTGTGGCCAAAAAGGATGGCATGATGCATGATGACATATTGGATGATTTCATTGTTTTTCAGGTTTGTGAATGCGGGCTCATGTTCCCAGGACATTGCACCTGGAAGACATAAACAGAAAAAAAGGTCACAGGACCTCATATGGTTGTCCACGTGCACATCAGCAGTGGATATTACTTGCAAATAATCCAGACTATACCATAAAACTGGAAGCTATCATGGCTTTGACATCTTGCATTACACTCCTGGCCCTGACCTGTCCAGTTCCCCACTGTTGGACACTTAATTACATAATCCATGATTCACCATTCATTCATGTGTACAGTGATGACAGTGGCAATCTTCCATGTGGATGGTGTGTGGATGGTGGCATGTGTGTGTTTGTAGTGTGTGATGGAACTGCGAACACATGCCTGTGTTCATGTAGGAGGCAAACTGTGATGTTCTCATGGCCCATGGAGACTTGCTGTTGGTGCCATCAGTCGGTATTATGTTCATGCTCACCATTGATGCAGGCAGGAGTGTGGGTGATGTGCATATCCCCCTGTACTAATGTTGTGGACAGGGTTCCACTGTTCCCACCTATCCTGTCTGATGCAGGTTGCCTGTATGGATGGCATGTGTGTATGAGGTGTGCTTTACCCCTAGTGCAGGTTGACTTGTGTTACTGGCTCTGAGACTGCATACATGTGTGTAGACATGGTTGCAATTGGCCTTGGTGGTTTGGATATGTCTGATTTTTAGTCATAGTCAGACTTACAGGAAGTCACCTGTAAACCTACATGCTTGCTCAGATAGAGGTGCACTTGCTTCCAATTTGTGGTCTGCACCTATGTGTCCCTGTACAGCCACTATAGCAACTTATTATGTGCTTTATGTCTTGATGCTGTCCACCAAGGGGGATTACTCTATCGTTGGTGGAGGATGGTAGTACTGGTAAGGTACTGCTGATTCCATATAGCTACAGTGGATATGAAGTGTACACACCCCTGTTACAATGCATGGTATTTGTGCAATTGAAACATGATCCCACAAAACCACATGTCAACACAATCCCCACCTGTGATGTGTCCTATAGCCTGCTCAGTTTAATAGGGAACACAACAACCTGTCCTGTGGAAACATATGGGAATTAATACTCAGTACAGTAAGGCAGTTGAATGTGTGTGCACACCCTTACACTGATATGTTGTGTAAACACCTCCTGAGATGATTACAGCATCCATTTGTCTTGGTTTGTACTCTAACATCATATCACATCTTCATTTGGCAATGGTTGCTCATCTTCCATGAAACAGCTTTGCTTCTTTTTTCAACAGAATTGTACAGGTTATGGGTCACATTTGAGGTGAGAAACATTTTGACATGACTTTCTGTGGTCTCATTGGCATACAGCACACAGACCTGACATTCCAACAGGGGTGTGTACACTTTGATATCCAGTGTATATGGGTGTTGATATAGCTATTAGTGGTAGGCATGGACAATGGGTCATAACACAGTTGTAAACTTCTCTGATTACTACGTGATAAGCATGCCTACTGTAGTACCCATATCAGTGTCATGGCAATGCAACAATCAGTAGCAGTGCACATTTTATTTTGTTGTACGCAGTGACAGTGATATTACACACATGTGCAACATGCACATCCTATTTTCCAGACTGCTTGTGACCCATGTTATTACTTCTGTGCCTTTCAGATGAACATATACATACATACACATGCTCTGTGGATACCTGGTACACATTTGTGTTCTATGTCATTATGGCACACTGCATTTACAGTCTTGTAGCTCAATCATACATCTCAACCTGTTATACCAGGACGTCTGGTCATTGGTCCACATCAATGGATGACAAAACAGGGAAGTCAGTTTTGATAAAGTATTAATATAGCTGCCATAACACAAGTATATGTGTAGGTGACTACAGTCATGTACTGTCACAACTGTAAACATTATCCAGAAGAACACTGTACAGCTGAATGTTATTAACTCAATATATCACATGCAGTTTAACACACACATCTGCAACAGTGCTTTACTATGCTCATGCCCTATATAGGTATCCTAGATTTACCATACAAACATGTATAATACTCATATTCACAGGTAACATATGGATTTGGGCAACATCCTATTAACTGGCCTAGCAGTGGCACAGACATGACTATTTGACAGACACTCTAGTGGTTGCCATAATTCCAAGTGAGAACAATCTAAAAAAAACAAAAACACAGCACATCCCTGACCGTAAAAAACACTAGCAAAATGGGTTACGTAAACTCCCCTGGGAAAGTCCCACACAGCCCACATATAAAAACAGGACTAGCACCATGCTACGGACCTGTAGCCCAATACTGGGCAACAAAGCACTACACTGTGATACTGGGCTGAACTCTCTCACCCACCTCTAAACCCCTACAGATAACTAGCTTGGTCTGCTCTGCATAAAAAAAACCCATTGGGAACATCAGCCTGGTCTGCAAACCTGTGGAAGACAGACCCATGAACTCATTGACTCTCCCAAGGGGGAGACTCACCTCTTTTATTCCTGCCTGAAGCTTCTTTGAAGCTTTTAGCAAAGACTCACCAACTTTTGAAACAGTCACTACAGTGTCAATACAGCATATATGACATCCATGGAAATACCCCACAGATGGCCTATAGATAAGCTAAACCCCTTAAAAACATCATAGATAAGCTAAACAGCATCAGCGAAAACTATGCTAAACCGGAAAGGACAGAAAAGCTAAAAAACAGAAGAGTCCTCAAACATGTTAACCTGTGTGGTGCCCCTCTCTGGGACAAAGCTGTCCACCAAAAGGAACTGGGAAATTAATTTCTAGTTTAAAAAGACTTTGGCTGCAGTTGCTGAAAAACAAAGTTCACATATGACCAACACCAGAGCCATAGCAACCAGCCTCACTGAACATCCTCATCCTACAAAAACTGACCACATAAAACACAACTGGTCAAACTAAATTAAAGCAATGGTAAAAAAACTGTCAGAAACCACGGTCACAAACTAAAAAACAAAAATGTATAGTAGTCCTCACAAAAAAAGAAACATAGATCAAGTCAAACGGAGACCTCAATCAAACGGGGACCCAAAAGTAAGACGGAAACCTAACCTAAGACAATCTACAGGCTCAAAGAACTTAAACATTGCCATCACCTCCAAAACACCTCATCATGAAGGGATTCACATCCAGATCCAAGGACCCACAATTTCCTCCCTGTCCATACCTCCTCCATCATGATTACCCACATTGCCCCATTTGCCAGTACAATGCCCCTCACTCGCCGCACCTCACCGCAAAGTACCTCACCAATCTCACCCTCACCAAAGGATCACAACTGTATCTCTCCTTCAGTTCTATTCAAAGCTTCTTCCAGCACTTCAGCTGTTCACTACTGCCTATGGCCTGATGTGACAGTCATTGTAGCCACTGTACATGCAAGCTCAATATTCATCTCAAGGACTCCAACCTCAAAAAATCCAAATCCATCAGGAGATCCAAACCAGCTCAAAAATTAAAAATACACAAACCAACAAGATATTATGGATAATCAAGATATTTCCAGGAGCTTCCTCCCGGATCAGACAGGCAGAGCCCAGTCCCCCTCTAGAGCTCTCCAATCACCCCTCACTGACTCTCTTCAAGAATGAATCGAAAGTGGATAAGGATGAATCTGTCTGTACATCTGAGGGGTACAAGTTTCTAATTCCTATCTATTCTAGGACCTTATACTATTATAACTGGGACCAGCACTACATTCTCACTTCTAGATTTTATACATTCATTCCATATCCATTTCATTTGTTGGCAAAAGCCACATCACATCACTATGGCTAGGTATGCCCCAGGGCAGATAGCCTAGTATTATACTATGAAACTATGAAACTATGAAACTATATATGAGTTGTCCTTTCCCAGGGTGTGTCATGCTCCTCAGCTGTGACCCAACCTATCAACCTCTTAGAACATCACATGTGGACAAAGTCTAACATTAGGGGGGATATATAGGGACAATTCATAGATATGCCTATTACAAACCTATGAAGTTTGTAGCATGACATATTTTGCATTACCATGACTGTTCTGAAGGTGTTGGGGTCCAAAACACATGTATCTGTCATGACTTCATTACTTCCATCTCCAGCTATTTGCCAGACTAATATAGATGTTTGGAGGAACAGAACAAACACTATGATGGCTAAATCTTGACATTCTGTGAAGATCTGCACAGTTGACAGGAATGGCCCACTGCAGACAGAGCCAGATGCTATGTCCATAGCATTTGTTCAGCAGGACATCATTACAGCAATTATTGATGGCACATATACATCTTTCATAATCATCTATCCCATTATTACAGACCAAGTACTACATTCAATTACATGCTTACATGTTTCACATACCTGATTTATCTTCAAGTTCCTTCTGTGTACAGGATGTCTTCTTTTTCTTATTTCTTATTTTGAGGTTTTGTGTATGTGGGTTTTTTTTTTTTGGTCTCTCTCTCTCTCTCTCTCTCTCTCCACTACTGGGATTGAGCTTGTTTGAATAATTGAAGCATGGCTTTTGTAGGTGATGCTCATGTTCAGGTGATGGCCTCTGCACCAATTGCTGTTCCCCACTTGCTAATTGCATGCAGGCAGCTGTGTAGTTCTTCCAATAGCCAGTGTTATAGCAACCCACTACTATAAATAACTACATCATGTGCATGTTGTCCCTTTACTTTTCCTGTATGGAAGACATCCTTCATGTGTGGGGGCAGCAGTGTTACAGACAGCAGGTAGGAATACCTCTTACAACAGGACTTGTGGACACAGGCCAACTACATGTTTGTATAAGGTTCCAGATCTAGGGACAGTGTGTGAGTATTGCTGTTATATGCATTGAATGCTGCTAGTTTTACAGGGTTTGTGTGTACATGCTAGTTTTGCATGGAATGCAATCTGTCTGCATAGCTCTCAACTGTGGGCCTACCCACATGATGGCCAAAGGATTGGCTGTTATGTTTTGTCTGTTTGCCACACAGGTCTTGTCTCTGACATACCAGTGGCATTCTCCCTGCTGATTGCTATCAGTACATGGCAACATCCATTTGTGTTTCTGACTTCATATTCCTGAGTAAGGTTATGTTGCAACCAATCCTGTAACACCAGCAACTTTTACACTATATAACAGCAATATTTCAAATATGGCCCTGTGTTTCAGCCTCTGTCCTTCACCTATATACCAGACTTTGTCCAGATGTCAAGCAGTAAGAAGTTGATAGGTATGGTCTATCATTATTTAGTGTTGACATTCCTGCTATCATTCCAGTGATGCTGTGGACTCCCACACAAGTTGTGGGGTAGGGTCCATATATATGAGGGCTACAGCTGGACAAAACATGTGTGACCCTGTACAGTCTGGAGGTCAGTGTACAGAGGACAATGTTATATGCCCCTGTAAGACATTTTATGGGGGAGGGTTATTACATGTTTTTAACCTAGGCTGTTACAACATGTGAGGGATATCAGTAATAAGAAACATTAA
The DNA here is from genome assembly GCF_019279795.1 of Protopterus annectens. NCBI lineage: Eukaryota > Metazoa > Chordata > Ceratodontiformes > Protopteridae > Protopterus > Protopterus annectens. The sequence continues at coordinate 457,057,528 of NC_056744.1, read as the reverse complement.
GGTATATGGTTGTACATTTTCATATGTTTCACCATGGGAACAGTGGTGGGCTAGAGCTTACTGTCTTGCACACAGTTCTGTTGGCTTGTGTGATAGTGACATTTGAAGTTAAGCATTGTTATGTAACAGATACATTTACATTGTAGCAATTGATTCTTTTCCTCCTAGTGGGTTGACTACAGTGTATTGGAGGCTGTTGAATTACATCTGTAATTAAGTGTTGATTGATTATTATCTTTAAGGCAAGTGTGTTTTTTACTGTTGTACTATTTGAAGGCTTTAGCCTAGACAGCAAAGTATGTTATGTTTTGCAGATTACTGTATCATATGTTTTCTTTGAGAGTTGCATTAATCAGTTATTATGTATTTCAAACTCCTAAATGCTATAAGAAATGAAATAAACAACTGAAATAGTACACAAATAAACATGTTTATGTATGCAAACTGTGAATGGTGTCATGTCCTTTGCATTGTGTGTGGGTATATGTTTCATGCAATAATTCTCATTTGTAGGGAAGAATCACACTGTCCATTTGAAAAGGTGGCAACTGTAGGAATAATGGCTGTTTGATATTCTATGCACCCTCTATATATACTCTCTTTATATATATATATATATATATATATATATATATATATATATATATATATATATATATATATGTATTTATATATTTATATATGTATGTATGTATATATGTGTGTGTGTGTGTGTGTGTGTGTGTGTGTATATGTATCATTAGAATGTTTAGTGCTTCCACATTGTACACTCCCTATGGTAGACTGACTGTTCGGAATGATATGTTAGAGAAATCATAGAGAAATCATCCCAACATTTTACAGCTCAGATGGCTTAGTGGTAACTTGCTGTGGCTATGTTGTGCAGGGTCCTGGCTCAAGGCTTGCAAGGGCTGGTTATTTTGTTGCAAGGCAGAACAGTTCAACTGTGGAGAAAAGGATAATGGCAATAATTACAAGAGGTCCCTAGTTGGGGCCCCTTCACCTCCGTTTACAATGCCTTTGGTCAGATGTTTTGCAGTGAGAGGTTCAGAGTGTGGATCGGATGTCCGAATACACTACATATATATATATATATATATATATATATATATATATATATATATATATATATATATATATATATATATATATATATATATATATATATATATATATATATACACACACACACACACACACACATATGTATATATATATATATATATATATATATATATATATATATATATATATATATATATATATATATATATATATATATATATATATATATATATATATATATATATATATATATATATATATATATATATATATATATATATATATATATATATATATATATATATATATATAGATATATATATATACATATATATATATATATATATATATATATATATATAAATATATCTTCCCTACTGTTGAATGACTGTGCTGCATGATATGTTTGAGAAAACATCACACATATCTACAGCTCAGATGATTTAGTGGTAACTAGTTGTGGCTATGGTGTGCAGGGTCCTGGGTTTGAGACTTACAAGGACTGATTATTTTGTTGCTGGACAGAACAAGGGCTGTTGGATACAGAGTGATTAAGGCACTTTTAAGCAGTTGTAAGCAGGTTTGCACAGGTTTGCCCGGTGGTAAGCAATGCTAATTTCCGGTTAAATATGTTTGCCGATAGTTGACCTTAAAAGTGCTTAATTTGTGTAGGCATTGCTTAGCACCATGCAAACAGGCTTAATCCTGCTTACTACTGCTTAAAAGTGCTCACTCCTGCTTACCCCCATGCTAATTTCTTTAAAAGAAAAGAAAAAAGGGGTGATAGGAAAGTGGTGAAAAGGGGGCATCCAGAGGGAAACACAATAGGGGAAAACTGCTAGGGATGTGCAGGACTGGTGTAGGGATGGTCCATAGTAGTACATTTCTTCTACAGCAACAGCTGTGCATATGTACTGAATTTGGAGGTATATTTGGACACTCACACCCCTGAGAGAGGGAGGAGGACAACAACAATGTATTGTGAAGCCAGTTAGACCAGATTACATGTGTCCAGTGGACACATGTGCGAAATGGACAGCTATGTATGGGGTGAAATTTTTTTTGGGGAACAGATTGCCCTTTTTTTTAAGGTGAGAGTGGGATGTTGGGGAAGGATAGTAGGTATGTTTGGGGAGGTAGGTTGGGTAGGAAGGCAGATAAGACAGACAAGACAGCATACAGGGTTGGTATATGACACATGTGGGGGCTAAACACCTTGGACGGGGAGGGGTGTTTGGAAATCAGAAGCCCATGAGCCCCCAAATGGAAACAGTGGGATTGAGGTCCCCACCCATGGACAGTCACCACTGCACCTTCACGGACCCGAAGGTGGCTGTGCTGGGGGCTGAGCAGGAGGGGCAGGCTGACCCTCTAATTGCACCATGTGGCCCTCAAGCTGGTGTAGCAGATCTCCAAACTCCTTTGGGAGCTTGCTACGCACCAAACCCTGGACCTGGCTTCAGGTGACACTATCCTGTTCATGCCCACTCCCGGGGGGGCCGAACCCCATCCCCTGAGGCGGTTCCATCTGAAGGTGGTGCAGGACCAGCAGACATGCTGGGGCCCAGTGCCATGGCCAGAAGGGTGGGAGAGGTGGGTCCGCTGGGACCGGCCTTCCCAAACGTGCTATGGTGTTACAGTTTTAGAACATATGTGGGTTAGTAATAGTCAACACAATCCAGGATTTATAACAGCATACATAGATATTCCCATTAACCCAAAATAACAGATTTGGAACAGTTGCATACCAAACAGAACACATGCATATATGGAACCACAGTGGCGATTACAATGGCATGCAGGTTACATTGATAGCAACAGGCCACCAATGATAGTATTTCAACATGGAACATGAAACACATTTCAATATTTGTTGAACAATAGAACATATGTCCCAACAGTAGGTTTGGTGTAAAACATACCCATTGATTTGTGTATTTAGATTATTGTTGCAGATATGCTGGGGGGGGAGATGTCAATTAACAACTTGTATATCCTTGCAGTACTCACAACTTTAATGATCATTGCTCTAATCATTACTCTACAGGCTATTATTACAATACCCTATGGCCTTGGGTTGGGCAGTGGTATGCTTGTACACAGTGTATACTTCAACTGTCTTATAGCTAAATTCTACTTCTCTAACTGGTAGACCTGTGGAGGGAATGTTTGTTAACACTACCTGACTGTTTCTACACATATTCCCAGATTCCTAGTTCTAATTCTGCACATACCTCTCAACCTCTTAATGCAAACAATCTGTACAAAGCTTGACAAACTGGGGGTACAAACAGGGACATATTTTAAATATTGCTCTCATAAATGTTTAGAAAGTTGCTAGAGTAACAGGATTTGTTTTAATATACTAATAAACTGCCCGCCCCTCTTGTAAATTTGTGTTTGAATACTCCTTCTGGGCCCATCTCATTTGCTCACTCAACTGAGTGCAGTGAGATCATATTCTGATTTCAGGCACTCCTACTGTGTACAAAGAGAGCATCTGGGAAACAGAAAAAAAAATGTAAGCTTGTTTCCTGCCTTTCCTGTTAAGTGGTATAGACTATTTGTAGGTTTCTGAGCCCCCAAGCCCTTCTGTGTTGGAGGGAAGCCTTCTAGCTTAGTTTTTTTTTTCTAATAACTAGCCAGTTTTCTAGTTTCAGCACTCAAATATGTTTCTTTGATCTCAGCACTTGTTCAGAACTCATTGTAAGCACTACATAAGCTGCAAATTACTACAGCACTCAACTTTCCTCACTTGTCTAGTGGAAAGCAGTTTTTAGTACTTAATAAATAAGCACTTATCCAGGCATGTCTACGGGTCAGCTCTCAGTGATTTCTCCTGCCTACCTGATGAATCTGGGCATCTTGGGGCAATGCAGCAATTGCCTCATGTACACAAACAACCCTCTCCTCCTACCACCCAACACTACAACCTGTGAGAGATGCACTTATATAGCCAAACTGGAAGCAAAGCTCTCTTCACCCAAGACTGGACTAGACAGTCAAGAGGAGAAGGTAAACACTTGCACCGATCACATAGTCCATCAAAACCTACACCACCAAAACACACACATAGAAACACAAAACACACACCTACATTCATGGAGGCTCAATAAAAACCTGCCCAAGCATCAGGGACATCCAAAGCATAAATGCAAGCAAACTCCACCCCCCAACACAACCCAAATGACACATAGCCCACAAACTCAGTGTGCCACTCAACCGCAGCCCATAAGGCATAACAACGTACCCAACACTCTAGTCATAGGTGACTCAATAGTCAGGCACACTGATGTTCCACTCACTAGACTAAACAAGAAGAAAGTTACTGTCAGCTGCTTGTCAGGTGCCAGGATCCGCCACATAACGTATGCACTCAGGTCACTCCACAATAAGTACAAATATGACACTGTCATTGTCCATGTTGGTGTGAATGACCTGAGACGTACCTCCCTGGACTACATGAAAAGAGACATGGAGGAGCTCTCCAATCTTGTATCCCAGGCAGGTATGACCCTATCCCTGAGTATCATCCTGCCATCACCCAGAATGATATCACAGTACAAGGACAAAATGATTGACTTCAACAATTGGCTAAGCTTCTGGTGTCATTCTAAGGGGATCCAGTATTTGTCTGTCTGTGACGACATGATTGACAGTCCATGATGCTTTGCCAGAGATGGCCTGCACCTGTTGCCCTTAGGATTCCGGATACTGGCTAAGACTCTTGCAACCCCTATAGTGCCTTTTTTAGGCAAGGTTCAAATGACAAATTCACCACCATAACAGGTACAAGCAAGCAAAATCTGAGGGTAATGCTACTCAATGCTAGAATTCTAAACCTCAAAATGCACTCACTCGAGGCACTCCTTAAAATGGAGAACATTGACATCTGTGCAGTGACAGAAACCTGGTTCAAAGCACCAGAGAGCACCCCTGCATTACCAGGCTTCAATTTATACCACACCTTTCGGCCACCTAACCCAGAAAGAAGCACTAAAGGTAGAGGCGTATGCATATTCATTAGGGATATCCACACCTCCAGGCTAGTTGCACAGCATAATGCATCAGAGATTATCCAAGTGCAACTAACTCTGGGCAAGACCGCAATCCAAATTGTAGCTTGCTACAGACCCCCCACCATGCCCCAGGATTCACACTCCTCATTTCTTGATACACTGGAAAGTATTAGGGTACAACCCAACACCCTAATAATGGGCGATTTCAACTACCCCACCATTAACTGGGAAAACTACTCATGTACCAACTCTTTTGCTCAACGTTTTCTAGAATTCATAAATTCCAACGCCTTGGATCAACTTATTCACACCCCCACCAGGGGCAGCAATATCCTAGACCTGGTCATTACCAACATGGGAAACCGGTGTTGCACACCAGAGGTCAATTCCTCATTGGTCAGATCCGACCACAAGCTAATCAGCCTAGACATCCACATCCCACCCCCAGCCCCAATTAGGGAAACCATCGTAAAAAACTTCTCAAAAGCCAACTTCACACTTCTTAAGACAGAAGTGGCAAACTTCATGACACCCATGCAGACGGACAATAGAGGTATGACTGCTGAATCCTACACAAATGCACTTTATAAGCACTTACACGAGTGTATGGATCATGCTATCCCTAATAGAACCAAGATGTTATCCTCTAAAAAAAGGAAGCCAATCTGGTGGACCTCTGCCATAAACAAACTCTACAACAGAAGAAAGAAACTGTTGCAAAAAAGAGTAAAATCCCATGACTGGAGGAACTCCATAGTCAACCTCAGTAAGAAGCTGAGATCCCTCATAAAATCCTCCAAAGCTAGTTACAAAAACAAAATTGCCACTGACTCTAAAGACAACCACAAAGCATTCTATAGCTATGTCAAGAATCTAAATGGGAACACTCAGATCTGCTCTGAGTTACAGCATAATGGCACTAAATATACAGAACCAACTGATATTGCCAACATCCTAGCAGATAGGTTCAGTGCTAACTTTATCCCCCTCTCACCCCCTAGAGGGCCCATCTCTATACCTGAAGAATGCAAAGTTCCTATAATCACGGCTGCACAGATAAAAAACACACACTCTCCAAAGCCAAGAACACAGCATCCATGGGACCTGACAATATCCCAGGCTGTGTTCTACACAAACTACAGAATGAACTGGCACCCTACCTAAGTACCATGTTCAATCATAGCCTCACCTCAGGCTTTGTACCCACTGAATGGTGCACCGCGACAGTTATCCCACTCCACAAAGGGGGAGCCACAACGGACCCCGGGAACTACTGCCCCATTAGCCTGACGAGCCTGGTCTGCAAGGCCATGGAACGTATCATCATGGAACTCATAAACAAAGACATTGGTAATCTCCAAACTCTGGACCCTACACAGTTTGGATTTGTAAAAGGCAGATCATGTCTCCTAAACCTGATTGACTTCTTTGAAGCAGTCACCAAAGCCATAGATAAGGGTAAAATGGTTCACACAGCTTATCTAGATCTTGCCAAGGCTTTCGACACCATCCCCCACTCTGGAATTATAGATAAGCTCACTAAACTAGGTATAAATCCCTATGTAACAAGATGGGTTGCCAACTGGCTCATGGACAGAACCCACACTGTGAAAGTAGCGGATTCCAAATCCAACATCAGACCAGTGACAAGTGGAGTACCACAGGGTTCAGTCCTGGGTCCTCTTCTGTTTGGTATCTACTTCTCTGAAGTGCAGGCCAACACAGAAGGTCTTTGGCTAACAAAGTTTGCAGATGACTGCAAACTAGGAGCCATAATCGAAACTCCTAACGATGTGGACAAACTACAAAAGGGCCTGAATGAGACAGATACCTGGTGTCAAAGCCATGGCCTGAAGCTCAATGCCAAAAAGTGTATTGTCATCCCCTTTGGTAAAAACTCTGTACCCATGAACTACCACATAGCTGGTAGTCTACTTAATGCCAAAAATGTGATGAGACCTTGGGACACAGGTGGACAGTAGTCTCTCCTTTGATAATCACATCGCCACAGTGGTCAGGAAATCCTTCTACATGGCTCATCTCATCACAAAAGGATTCTCATCCAGAAAAAAAAGTTCCCCTCTACTCATCACTCATTAGACCCATTATAGAGTACAATGCCCCTTTTGGTATGTACCTCACAAGACATCAACAACAACTGGAAAGACCACAGAAATACCTCACAAAGAGGATTACTGGCCTCAAATATATGCCCTATGCAGACAGTCTCAAAAAACTACAGCTTTACTCCATCGCATATCACCTACTCAGGGGTGATCTCTGCCTAACATACAAAGCTATGTCAAACCCAGAGCTGTTGGACATGCTTCCCTTAAAGAAATCCCAATCCCTCCGAGTTACACACTCTAGGGACCTTAACCTTGTCACCACAATAAACAGAACATGCTGGAGGGATAGATTCCTGTCCCAGAGACTTCCCATACTCTGGAACAGACTACCTATCTATGTCAAACAGAGCTCCTCATTAGCACTCTTCAAGAAAAATCTTGATGATTGGATGGGAAATGGGAAATTCACCCCGGGGATCACTTCTGTGGCTCTGCTCGACAAGGGCACAGGAAAATAATTTTCTTGGGTGGCGAAAGCCAGGGTACATTTTTTGGCTAGGCTTGTATGGGCCCTAGGGCCAATAGCCTAGTACCTACCTATGAACCTATACATTTTCTGAAGGATCTGAAATCTGAAACTCCAATGTGTCATTATGTAGTGCCTACAATCCTGAGATCATCCTAGAGATTTGCCAGGAAAATAAAGGAATAGGCCAAAATATGAGGCAAGTATCTGGACATTCTGCAGAAATCTATACAGTTCAGAGGTATGATTATGCATACAGCGTACTACCACTCCCAGGATTCCAACCATGGCTTTGTGTGCTAAAAATACAATAATTTGTGTTTCATCAGAGTGAGATATTTAGAAAGCACTGTTTCTTTCTTTAGTGATTTCTGTCTAAGTCTCTCTTGGTTGTACAATCTGACCTTGAAATTACAACATTCGTATACAGACATTCCTAGACATATTTTTTATGTAGCACAGTGTAAGAAATAGTTGACACAACAGTACTATTCACATACCAGATCTTGGTGAATGCAACATGTGAGACCATACAATATCAGAGTAAACAGAACCAGTCCAGGATTTAGAACTTTATTGCCAGGCAGTTACACTTTTATTTAAATATGACCTGTATGGGACTATTACTGTATATTGTCTGGTTTATTCAGTACAAACCCTACAAATTTTTTATAGTGCCAGGTGACATTTTACTCCTTTATATTTATTTGGTATGATTACTACAAGCAAACAGCCCACTCAGCTGCAGTTGTAATGAAAATAGAGAAACATTTATGCATACGTATCCATCACATACACAGGCTGGACTTTGGTAAACAATTATTGGTATGAATATTTACACACTGATGGAACATCTCCCCTGTCTCTTGTTTCTTGGACCCACCATTCCAAGACCTCCCTCTTCCTTCATTTCAAGTCGGCATAGTGGTGCTGGACCTGCTCACCAGTCTGAGGGATACCAGTGGCACTGGTTAGATCATGGGCCAGACTTTTCCAGGATTCTGCTTTATATTGGGAGCCCTTGTACTGGTCCTACAGCAGTCTCATATCATGGTTTTTTACCAGGAGTCCTACCATGACTTTGGACTCCTGTATGCCTAGCGCTGCACCCAGAAGCGCATGCCCTCTCCACCACCTGCCATGCTGCCTTCAGTGGAGAGCTACAACCAGTTATGAGCTGTATTCCTGCCTGCGGAGTTTAAATACGGCCAATTTCCCACCCTTTGCCATGGTTGGATGGTTTGGAAAATGCTGAACTAAGCTAAGCTATGGGCACGCCTGCTTAGCTAAAGTTGTCAGTGCTTAAAGGGGCAGGTTCAGCATTGTTTACCAATGGGCAAATCCACTTAGCTGGGCTATCCATTGATTAGTATTCATATGTATACAGTGCTTACACCCGGTCAACATAGCTGTGCAATGTGGGTCTATATCATGAGCAAGACAGGTGAAAATGTCGAATCTCACTTGTTCGGCACCAAAATGTCGAACTCCAAGTTTTACGAGTGGCCAAACCACGAATACCTGGAAAGAAATCGGTGTTTTGGCCATTCGGAAAACTTGAAGTTCAACATTTTGGTGTCGAACAAGTGAGATTCGACATTTTCACCTGTCACTCTCATGATATAAACCCATGCAGTGCTTAGCATTGTTTATGTTTTATTATATTGGTTTACCACCTGTATGGGATTGATTCATCATTCATTACATAATATAATTTTATTTACCTTCCCTGACATCCCCCAATGTGCTGTGATTAATTTATTCTTGTGTGACTATAATGTATGGGGCACTTGTGTTTATATGGGGGTTGCACTACTGTATTACACTGAAACCTCACATCTGTGCCTAATACACTACTCTGGTTGAGAAAAATCAGTTACTTCTTACATAAATATGCAAAAATGTAAAATCTTAATGTTTACACATACGAAATGGAAATGGCATTGGTGAGGCTCAAACCATGAATGACGACATACAAGGTGTATGTTCTAACCACTACACTATTGCCCTTATCCTTACCTTGGATGTCTATTGCTTTTTAACTTACCTTGCCATTTAAGCTGGGCTAAGCATAGCTAAGCAACGGGCACACCTGTGCAGCTACACTTAAACTTTATTGCATGTATAAAAAAATGGGTTTGTTGTGTTTTTTTATTTGTACCCTTCAGAATATCCATGCTAATGCTGAACCTGTTATTCCATCAACATTCTGCTTTGTGGGACGATTGTCCCTTATGGCTATGTCCACATTCCTTACTCTGACGGGTTGGGAGGTGTGCGCTATGTGCTTATGCTAAATCTGTTATTCTATCAACTTTTGGTTTGGTAGGGACGATTGCCCCTTATGGCTTTGTCCAGATTTCTTACCCTGACGGGTTGGAGGTGTTACGAGCGTTCTTGCTCATTTTAAATTTCTGAACGTCAATTCTGGTTTGCAGGGGGCATGTATATTGTGAGAGCTCTGCTCTCAGACACACCCCCTGTGCTCGTACACAGACCATGTCTGTTTCACAGCACAGCAGCACACCTTCATAAATATGCATAGCGTGCTGCTGTGCTGAACAGGAACGATCCCTGCCATGCAGGAATAACTTATTCCTGCATGGCTGCTTGCTGAATCTGGGGGTATGTCTTATGAAGTTCGCAAATGGTTCTGTAGCAAGTGCAAATAATAGAGGGGATAATGGACATCCGTGTTTTGCTCCTTTTAACATATTAAAGGGACTAGAAATGAAACAGCCTATCTTTACATACCAATTGAGTTAACATATATCTTTTTGATTAATTCTATGAATTCGGTAGAAAAATTATATCCCTTTAACATTCTAAAAAAAAAGACCAGTTTATGGAATCAAAAGCTTTTTTCCATATCTAGATTTATTATGGTTAATTCATTCTTATTTTTATTTGCAGTATCGATCAAAGAAAAAAGCTTTAATATATTGTCATGAACTTCCCTACTAAGTATAAAGCCTGGTCGGTCTTCATTTATTAAACCACTAAGTGTTAAGTTTAGTCTTTTTGCTAAAATGTACATAAAAATATTGTAATCTACATTTAGAAGAGATATAGGATGATGAGATGAGCATGAAGTAGCATCATTGTTTGATTTTAATATTGAGGCGATAAGTGAATATTTCCAAGAAGAGGGTAAGTTGGAAGTATTCCTAACTTCTTCAAAAGTACTCAATAAGATTTTTAGAATGTTATTAGGCATTAGTTTATATAGTTCTGGAATTATTCCATCTAAACTTGGTGCTTTATTTGGTTTTATATTTTTGATCTGTTCTTTTAGTTCTGTAAAGGAAAATAGTTTATCTATTTTATGTTTACTTTCTTAAACTTCTTGGTGTATTTTTTCTTTTAAGAATTTATCTAGAATGTTACTACTACTTAAATTTGTTTTTGTTTTGTTAATTTCACCATAGTACTTATTAAAGCATTTTAATATATCATTCAGATCTGTAACTTTCACTACTTTCTCCCTTTCTTTACCTACAATTTCCTTAACATGATTAATTTTGTTCATGTTCTTCAGTCTGCTTGCTACTTTATGTAAGCTTTGGGGCTGATTGAGTATGATTGTAATATGATTTTTCTAAACTGATAGAGATCATATGTTGAAGTATGTCTATATATTTCTTATTTTGATTTTTGAGTTGGGTATTTGCAGTTTTATTATTAGGTTTAAGATTTTGTTTTAATTTGTCAATTTCCACTTGAAGAGCTGTTAATTCTTTGCCCCAGACTTTCCTTTTTGCATTATACCAGTTTTTAATTTTACCCTATAAAACAACTTTTAATGTGTCCAATGTTTGAACTCAGAAACGTCACCATTATTATTAAGTTCTACAGCAATGTCTTTCAGTTTTTCCTGGTTAGGGGTCACCACAGTAAATCACCAGTCCGCAGATTGATTGGCAGTGGTGTTTTTACAGTGTCAAGTTGCCAGCCCAGTGCCCAACTTTCACAGAAGTCACACATATTGACCTTGATGTCTTTAAAGATTCATTCAACTGCAGGGAGGGCATGGTGACTCTGCACAGAAGGCACTCCAGCCAAGAATTGAACCAGAAAAGCCTCTTGCTGTGAGGCGACAGCACTAACCGTTGCACCACCACAGCCAACATTATTATTAAGTTCTATAAATTGATTAATTTCTTTTAAGAACCATTCTTGAAAACCTTTTAAGTTTGTTATGTATACTGGAATTCTTTTACAATAAATTAGGTTATTTGGGCTTAATATTAATTTAAAAGTAATAGCAATGTGATCAGAAAATGGGCTTGAAACAATCAACACCTCATCTGTCTTGGAATATGATGAATTGGATACTAAAACTTTATCTGTGTTTGTCTGGGTTCCAAATCTATAAAAGTAATGTGTAAATTTAAAGGAACTTGGTATCTTTAGGTCAGATAATTCTCTCAGATTGATACAATTAATGTAATTATTTAAATGGTTTGCTACTAAAGAGTTTTTTTTATTATTTTGTTTTTCTTTAAGAGATAGAATGCAATTAAAGTCTCCAGCAAACAACATTTCACCTTTAAAGTGTAATGTAATAATGTCTAAGTACTTTTTAAAAGTGTTCACACATATACCTGGTATCCGGTATACATTTATAAGAGTGTAATATTTTCCCAATTTCTAGTACTACTAGTCCTAACATACCATTTTTTGTTTGAATAAGAGTCTGCAATTTTAGGTATACCTAATGTTTTTTCCATAAAGTTAGAATAACTCTTCTTTTGGATTCAAACTGTGAGCTAACTAAAACTGAATAGTCCTTCAATAATAACCTGTTTACATCATTAGACATTAAATGGGTTTCTTGTAGGAAGATAATGTCAGATTTATGTAGTGTTAAATATTTGTTAAGACTACTTCTCTTTATTGGGTTATTCAAACCATCAGCATTCAATGAGAGGCACTTGAATACAGGCATTATTCAGTATATAGTGTTCAAAAACTATGTTATAATAATTTTGTATGATGTTCCTTAAAGTAAAATTAAAAGTACTTGTCATGGACAGAGAAAAAGAAGTTAAAATGATAACTGTAGCATATAAAACATTTACAATCTTCCACATGGAATACATTATTCCAGGTTTGATGAATTCCCCATTCAAGCCTATAACTAACCAAACCATGTCACCTTCATTCACTATATTGCTACTACTTCTAAGATATAAACTAAATCATTACTATATAAATATTACAGATAGTTAAAGAAGATATTATTTGCATATATAGAAGTAAATATTAAACAACAAACTTATTGTATAAAAGAATTTTCGGTATGAAGAATCATTTTCAGTTAATTTATAATAATTAACAACTGAGCATATGTGTTGTGTTTTGTTTAAAATATTTGGTTCTAAATATAATGATAACATCTTTGAAAATGTATATTATATGAATTAATCATATGTTTAGAATTACAGGTCTTTAAAATACCACTAGGTGCTTTGCATTAATAGACTTTCATTCCTCACAAATAATTTAGACTAAGACAACATAGTAACCAATGTTTTGCTGTTTAGTGGATTCATATTGTAAGCTATGAGGTATATCTGTCAGTCAAATAGCAAATAACAATGTCATTCATTTAAATGAAATGTGGATCGCACACACTTATGTAAGAAAATGTTCTAAACTAGGAGCACTAAGTGAATTAAACACGCCATATTAAAATGCATGTGTGCTGCATTATTCAGTGTAAATTCAATAATATCACACTAGCTGCTTCTAAGATATATGCTGCACAGTTTCACTTTGTTCAAATAGTCATATGTTATTCACATAAAAGAAATGAAACCAGTGGAGTGGTTATTCACTGGAGCTCAACCGGTTTGCAGTATCAGCAGACTTGCCACTGTATGAATGCAATTAAAACAGTGAGCACCTTTAAAAATGTTGAAAAGCTCAATACATGCATTAAGTCAAATGCAATTGCTAATGCCATTCTTCTGTTGTTTCAGGTTTACTTTCCACAAAAGGAACGAGTCAGAAGTTAATAGTGTACTATAACAAAAGCTTAATAATAAAAAAAAAATACAGATGGTGCTAGCTTAAAACCAGCTTTGTGTGAGATTTTAAAGATCCCCTCTTGTTGTGTTTTATACTAAGAACTATTAAACAGTTTGAAATTCATCAATGTATTAATATGATAAGTAACATTTAGTTTAAACTACTTTACTTACCATATTCTCAAGTACAAATGATATTTTCACTCAATCAACCTTTAACAGTTTGTTTATGCTTTCTTTTTATTTTCTATAGTTCCTGCTTCTGACAGTTCAAAGGTTACATCAAACTTCATTTATGATGTGCAAGCATTCCCCTGTGAAGATTGAGCTCTGTTTAAAAACATCTCAGAAGCACTGTAAGTAAAGTCAGCAGGAGAATAACACTAAAAATAAAAGCTTTTTAACACAAATGACTCACAGATGCATTCAACAAGCCATGAACTAACTGAAAAGCCATTCTTTCATATTCATTTCAAAAGAAAAAGTTAAAAAATGACTAATATGTATTAAACGCATTAGACAAGTGAATTTAGTACACAAAACAACAACAAATCTATGTTTAAGGACCTTATTAATGTTTAAATTAAAAATATATTTTTAAAGATACCAATGAGAAGTTTAAACAGTGAATGTAACCTGATTAAGTATTCAGCAACATATATCTGTTTTTACTGCAATCCCCATGCCTATATTTAAACTGACAGACACTTATGCTACCATGTTCTTAAAGTTATATTAAAAGTCTTTCGGCTTATTCCCGGTTAGGAGTCGCCACAGCGGAACTCCCGTCCGCTAATGATTGGCAGTGGATTTCTACGGTGCCGAGTTGCCAGCCCGACACCCAACCTTCAAAGAAGGCACTCCCATTCATGCACGCACCTACCTGCATGTCTTTAATGTCACTCGACCATGGGGAGGACATGCAGACTATGTTCTTAAAGTTATATTATTATATGAAATTGTGAGGATGCTAAAAACAAAGCAGTATAACTATGACAATTTACTATTTGTTTATAATAATTAAAGTAAAACTGTATGTCAGATGTTCTTTAAACACTACTGTAGTACAGGAGCTAATGTATATTGAATTAATTGTTTTAAAAATAAGAGAGTTACCTTTAGATGATTTTCTTTGAGAAGTGAAGCAACAACATAACTTAAAACAATTAACTGAAGTTGTAGTTAAACTATTTATTTGTCTCTAGGCTTTTTTTTTCCTTAACAGATCAGTCACTTTTTGTTGCTTGTCTCTTTAAAGATGTACTTATATCCATGTCTTCAGCAGAAGTCAAAATATTCTTCTTCTGGACAAAGAAGACACTATCTTCTAAGTTGCCAAAAGTTTTAATTCCCTCAGGCAAAAAAGAAGTTTTGCTAGGGAGATTAGATGGGTCTTGATTCCAGCTTTTTTCAAAGATTTTAGCAGAGGTATGAAGACTTTCCTTGTTGAGACCATGGGGGGAGGAATTGTCATTGTCAAATCTGATCAGTGATCTCTCTATTTTCAAAGGAGATCCTGATCAAGCTGTTTTCAGAACAAGGTCTTGATCCTGAGTAGAAAATAATTTGACTATAATAGATTTAGGATGTGTATTTTGTATTTATAGGAACAGTAACCAGAGATCTATGAGCTCTTTCTATTCTATAGGACAGAGCTTCTGGGAGATTTAGTATTTTTGGGATCCTGGATGCTAAAAAGTTTACCATATTGTCACCTTCCATTTGTTCAGAAACCCTATATATTCTGATATAATTTCTTCTTGCCCTGTTCTCCAAGTCATCAATTTTCTATATGAGTTTCTTGTTCTGTTGTAAAATGAAGTTAATGTACTCTCCTTCAGATAATCTGCCATCATTGTCTGTGACAGAGTCTTCTAGAGCTGCTATTTGTATTTTTTGTTGCTTAACAACATCATTAATTCCATTTGTTTAGTACAGTCTTCTTTTAGTTTATCTATTTTTTTAATCTAGTTTGGCAATTTTTAAGGATATGTCCTGGATATTTGAAAGAATTGGACTGCAGCTCCTTCTTCATTGAGTTTTCTTGTAAGGCAGCCTTAGAGTGATTCATCTTCTTTCTTTAAAAATTCGTTTTGTTATTTTCACAGGAACTATATGAAATATTTGTAGATTTTTAAACTAAAATAATGCACAGATCTTCCAGCTTAATAATTTAGTACTTTTAAAAAGCGTCTGATGAAAATAGCAAAATATTCCTGTCGGAAAGGAATGAATGAAGCAAAGCAAAGAAACTGTGCTGCTCTCAGGTTGCCATCTTGGCCACCACAAGCATTTCTCATAGCCAGCTGATTTACTCAACAAGTATTTCCAACCTCACCCAAATGCCATAGCCTGCATATTTCTAGTATTCCCTGAGCCTAAATGCATTCCACCTCCACAGATCATACAACTCACCCTCCATTCCCCACTTATCTCCATCTATCTTCATATCCTGTTTCCTGCATCAGTAATCCTGTCTCAGCTACACCATCCCACTGTTCCCTAAATGAGGGTTCTGGGCCACACTAATCTCCAATCAGTGATCCTTCCTTTCTAGTTCCTTGATAGTTTATTGCTGTTTTCATTCTTACATAAACCTTGGCTGAATATATGGAAGATTCACAATGTGCATTTTTAAGCAATAAACAGCTTCTGCAGTGTCAGAAAGTGATAATTTCAATTTGTGTTTGAGAGGAGTGAGATTCCAGGACAAGCACATAAACATAGATTTTGACAGCAGATAAGGACCACTCTGGCCACCTACTCTGGCATTTATGTATTAGATCAACTGCAAGTCTTGTTTAAGTTTATCAGCCACCATGATTTAAGAATTTATGACATCCACAGTCATTGTAAAGCTGATTTTATGCCTGCCACATGAATTATTGAAATAATGTAGTGTTGTTGGCCCTTCTGGTCACCCTTCTCCACCCTTATTGGAAAAAAAAATACTTCCTCATTTCTCCCTTACATTGCCCACAATGTAGTCTCATATTGTGTTTCTTGCCTTCCTCTGAATTATGTATACCATGCTGATGTGAAAATATTCATGAGATGTCCACTACACATTATACATTAGGTCTTGTCTTGCCAAATGTCTATAAAACTGGTCAAAAATGTTCTAATGTGGTGCTTCTTTCTTCATATTGTCATATTCTACTTGTCTTCCTTGCAGTTCCTCACACTAACGGCTAACTTTAAGATCATTTCATAGCACTACCCCAATGTTCCTTTTCTCTCCCGCTGCTGCTTCTTTGCCCTCTGCAACACTTAGGTGGACACACTATACTTTTTTCCTGAAATCCCTCCCCCCAAGCCATTATTGTCCATCCTTTGTTAGCACTGAATTTAAGCTGCCATGTTTCAGACCATTTCTCCAAGATTATAAAGTCTTTCCTCACCTGTTGCACAACTTACTTTGTATCTCCCATGTGCATAGCTCTGATCATCTGCAGAGGTGTGAAGCTTTCCTTCCTGCCCATCTGCAATAGCATCTATAAAGCTGTTGAAAAGGACTTGCTATTTACATTGTTTCACTTAGCTCTGTTGACTATAATTCCTTTGTGAAATATTGTCAAGCCAATGTTTCAGATATGCTACCAAAAGGAAATCCACCTGAAGCCTAATACATTCATTAACCTTTTATGAGATACATTTTCAAAGTTTTAAGTATACAGTAGGTAACAGCAATAGTTAACAACAGTTTTCTGTTCCTCTGGCCTCACATTGCTAGAAACAAATAAACAGATTTTGTTATTTGATATGGTAATAAAAATTCAGTGATGGCAAATTCAGCTGTATGAATAAAAATCTCATCAATGTGTGAATTATGTGATAAAAATAATAAAATAGAAAAGAAAGGAATAAACAATATTTCAGTTCATGTCAACAAAAGCAAAGATCAAACAGCAAAAAGCTGTGGTCTTTTTTGAAAGGGAAAATAGTTCCCCTAGTTCTCTATTGATTTTAATCTTGCATATTAATATTATAAATTTACTCTAATTTACCTTCTTTTACGATATCCAGCAACTCAGTTTCCCATATTATTTCTAACAAGCTACTGCATCTAATAATATTTTCAAAGCTTCAAAGTCTTTCACTTTATTGGACTATAATCACTTTATTTTTAATATATTAATTCATACTGCATAAACCTTCAGATAACTGCCATTATTATACTACTTATAAGAATTCCCTTCTTATTTGTATAATCACTAACATCTCTTCATATTAACTTCTAACTGTCCAGGCTCCTATTAGGTTCATCTGGCAATTAATCACAGCCCTTCAACTAATTTACCATCCCTCTTCTACACTGTTTTACTTGCCTCCTCTACTTTATAACCAATTTTAATTCACTGCTTTTATTTTACTCCATTACTAATGTCTTATGTAACTAAGTTAGTTGCATCTTATGTAATTATTTTAGTTGTGTGTTGAGCAATTTTGTGTGTTATGTAAATATATTATTTGCATGTTATGTAATTATGTTTGTGCGTCGTGTAATTATTTGTATGTTATGTAATAGTGTTATTCGTGTCTTGTAATTATGTTATTTGTGCATTAGGTAATCATGTTAGTAGTCTGTTATGTATTGGGTTATTTATACAATTATATTAGTTATGTGTCATGGCAGTTGTATGCTGTGCAGTAATGTATGTTATGTAATTATGTTTGCTGTATGTTATACATTTACATTACCTGTGTGTTATTTAATTGTATTAGTGTGTTATGTAATTATGTTATTTGTATGTTGACTCCTCACACCTGAAATGTATTACAGTAAATATGACATAACACTGAATTGTACATCACGTAGACATATGTTTTTGTTCATGTCTTGTATATACTTTATTTTACTGCATGCATTTGTACAATAAAGTGAATTTTATGTTTGTTTTCTTATGCATTTTTCCAGGTCCCCTCTGAAAATGGGCATTGACAAGTAAGGTCAACCTTATTAACAAAACATAAAATAAGTACAACTATGTGAAGTATACATTGACCTGCAGCAGTGTTGAAACTTTCATCTGTTTAATTTTATGTAACCATTCATTTTTCAAGTTAGTCATTTGCCTCATTGTACCTATGTATACAATGCTTTAGATTCATTTTCACTGAAGTGAATCTTAATACTAAAGAAAGGTAATTTTAGCAAGAAGAAAGGTTAACATGACAACACATGGGAAACACCTTCAGAATCAGTTTCAGCATTGTTTCTTTTTTAAGTATGAGCTAACAAAATATTGCTTTCTTACCTGCTCCTTTCAGCCAGTGACTATCACTCCAAGCACTTTCTTTGTCTCACTTCCTATGGGTTATAACAGTTGGTGACACTGTTATATGGGGCATGTGTTCTCCATCACTCTCATGAACACCCTTTTTAAGAGTCTGGTATTCAGCTATTGGGAAGGCAAAATATCTGTTTCTGAAATGATCCATGAAAAACTACCCCATATATCTTTTTTCACACTGTGTAAGCATGCGTATACCTCTGAAGGCAGGTACTGCATGATATAATGTTGCATTAAGTGCCAGTGTAACCCTGTGAAAACTATGCTAGCACTAATTCTGGCCAGTTTACAAAAGATGTTGCCACTCTACCATTTCTCTCCATTGCTCTCTCTCTCTCTCTCTCTCTCTCTCTCTCTCTCTCTCTCTTGCTCTTGCTGTTAAGCAAGTCCATTAGCATTCTACCACCTGTTTTACTTAGTTACTTAGTTAGTTTTCATTGACTATATTAATTCCACTTGCTATGGCCTATTTGTTTTCTGCTTAACATTGTACTGAATTTTTCACTTGCCATACCAAATTGTTACACAATACATTCCATAAATCCCCAATCATTGCTTGTGTAATAATAAATACATTTATGCACTGTCTTATAATTAAAAGAAACTTAAAATATATAAAAAACAACATGCAATAAAACATATCTAAATTATTCATAAAATGCATAATTTAATTTTGATTCAATGACTAGGTAAAATGTGGCCTAGACACCAGGAAAGTTCCCTTATTCACTTCCTGTGCAGTGGTATGAGTCAGACAGCTGATGTGCTGCACTGGACGAAGACATGGACAAAGTGGAAGAAACACAGTTGTTACAGTCAGATAAAGAGGAACCAGCTGAGATAGCAGATGAATGAACTTTGGGATAATACTGCTCAGAAGATTAAAGTTTATATCTATAAGGATGCAGACAATTTTTCCAGAGATATAGATTCAACATCACAATTATTAGACTCACACAGGAGTTCTACACCCTTAAGGTCTGAAGGGAGGGCGGACTGCAGATTTACCACAGAAGAAGAATGAGATGTATACATTTTTGGATAGTATCAACCTCCCCTGTTTGTCACTCACCCAGGTTGAAGAATTATATGCTCCAATGAGAATGGATGAGTTAAAATTAATTATATCTAAACAGGCTAGGTATAAGATGCTGAGTTCACACAGCCTTCAACTGGATTTTCTGGCTGTAGATGGCTACACTACAGTTACACATTTATGTGCTTGTTTACTGAGGTGATATACAAAGAGAGGAAAAGCAGGGAATGCTGTCTTCCTACGGGCTGAAATGCATCCTAAATCACAATTATAAATGATTTTATGGCAGTTTTATCTGCACCGCTGGTGAAGTTCATTCCTTCCCTGCAGAACCTAGACCAAACTAAGTTTGTGGGAGGTTGGATGACTTTTGGTAATATTCTGATTGCTTCTGTCATACTGGAAGAAGCTAAGTTATCAGGTAAGGGAGTGTCTCTTGTTAGTCAAGCTGTGAAGAAAGTCTTTGATTAGCTGAAGTGGATGTTTCTGAGGAAAGTTTTACTTAAGTTCAGGTTAGGTCAATACTTGGTGAAACTGTTATTTGGTATCTATTATTCATCCCAAGCTAGTGCAAAATCACATTATGGCTTAATGTGTCCCTTTCAAATATGTAGCAGCATGAGAAAAGGGTGCCCCTGTCTCTTATTTTATTTGATATTTAAATTGAGTCACTGACAGAGGCTATTAGGACTTCTGAAGTCAGAGAAAATGATATGTAAGGAGAAATGCACAAAATAGCATTGTATAGGGACAATATTATAATGTTCCTAGAAGATCCACACTCTGAGTTAGGTAAGTTACTCCACATTCACCAATAGTTTGACAGGTTATCTGGATATAAAGCAAATGAAGGGAAACATGGTTATTAATTGTCAACAATGCTCCTCATGATGGAATAAGCATTAGCTTCCCAGGTTGAATCAAGGGGAAAAATATTATGAACCCAGGATTTTGGGCAAGACAGTCACTGGAAACGGGTGTAGCCAGAAAATTCCATTTTGTACTCACAAGCTGTTTTTACTGTCCCCCCAACCCACCCATCATTTCAAACAAATGGACAAATCTTTCAAAATGTTGCCCCCTTTGCTGTTAATAAATGTACAAATCATTTTTAGCAGTTCCCTCTTAAACTACTAAAGATATTGTTTTTAGATTTAGAATCCACTCTGGAAACAAGTTATGTACTAGCTGCTAGAGGCATTAATTTAGACAGCTGTAAAAATAATATGGTCTTAAAAAAGTTACAATGTTTCTGAGTGATGCAAAAAGATGTACTCTGAACAGCACAAAGTGTATGCATGGCTACAATCTTGATTGGAACAATCAGCTGGGAAAACATATAGTAGGTTGTTGGATGGAATGAAGGCTGTTAGGAGATGGAAACACCTCCCTCTGGATTTACATCAGAGAGTTCAAGTTGTAACATATTTCATCCAGCCTTTGTGCTTATATGGGTTTCAGACTTGGCTCTTAAGGATTTCCTAAATGCAGTTAAAAATGTAATACTTAGTTTTTTTAAGAGAATGCCAACCCCAGAGTTTCCAGAAACTGATTAAAATTAGTAAAAGAATTCAGAGGGCTAGGACTTCCAGAACATAATAAAAATGTTCAGGCAGTAGGTTAAAACTCTTTTTAACCTTGTAGTCAAATGATGACACACCAAATAGAGAAGTTTAATAACACACTTACCAAATATAAAAACAAAGGCTTTTCAGGAGGAATTTTGGGATTCTATCTCAAAGAAGCATAAGGTTTCCCCCTGTTGAGACCTACGGGCTCTGCATTTTAGTTTTTTTTTCCCAGGCAAATGATATGAAACCTTGGAAAAGGAATATACTTCCTATAAGCTTGTCAGACTTTGGCAGAAGAGAGGTAGAATTATATAAGAGATGGTAGAGGAAAGGAACTGGTATTAGATTTTGGGAACAGTTTCGGAAAGGAAATATGTGGTCCAGCTGTGGAATGATACCGGTTAAGTCTGATTTAAAGGAGGGTCTAGGGCTGAAATTGGAAGGTTTGCTAATTGTGGCGTACAAATTAGATATCTGTCCAAATGGGGAAATACCCAGGCAAGAGTTAGTAGATTTTCTCTCCAAAAGCAGAACTGCCCCTTTATAGTAATAAATAAATAAATAAATACCATTAGTCGACCAGATTTACAAAGAAATAAAGAAAATAGCAGTAATTCAAAGGAAGGTGACTTAGCTAAGAGAACTGCTGATGCAATGTACCTTAGAACAATGAAAGTAAGTTTGCGATTTAATAAAATATGCAACTAAAAGATGAAAATGTAAGATATTTGCCTAGAAGTGCCTTCACAAATATTTTTATACTCCTTCAAAAGCTGCAAATATGTTTTGCCAGATGTCTCCCATCTGCAGGCAAGACAGAGAGGGGGCAACTTGAGGTATATATTCTGGGAGTTTGAGAAGATATATAGGTTTAAAGAGGAGCTTTGAAGGTTAATCCAGGTGGTATTTCAGTAGTTGAAGACCACAGATGAAGAATCCACTTAAAACACCAGTTTATTGCACCTCTAGCGCTTCAGCAACCACCTTCAAGGAGTATACTCCTTGAAGGCGGTTGCCGAAGTGCTAGAGGTGCAATAAACTGGTGTTTTAAGTGGATTCTTCGTCTGTGGTCTTCAGTTTTATTTTTATTTTTTGTTCGTGCGGTATTTCAGTAGTTAATTGAAGTTACAGCCTCAATATTAGTGTGAGAGTGGATTTCCAGACCCAGCTGTCCATGCAGGGAAGACGATTATTACTCCTAATCTTTACAGCAGCCAAAAAGGCTGTCACTCGAAACTGGAAATCAGATAAAATCCCAGAGATAGCTTTAGGAAAGGAAATACTGGAGGATTTACAAACAGAGAAGGAAAAAATAAAGGGGAAACAGGCTTTAAGGCACTTCACAAAATGTAGAAAATGGGTTTAGTACAATCGAACAAGCTAGGGTGTAACAAATGGCAGTGCTAATACACTAATAGTGGGTGGGATTGTGGGTAAAAATGCATTGACAGTATTTTACAGCTAACCCATGGCCAGCAAAAAGATTCAAACCTGATGTGAAGATTGTTGATGGAATTACAGTGTTGATTTGCTGAGGAGCTCTAATTATCATAGTTATCTTGTTACACAGTATTTTGTATCAAATGTTACTAATGATCTTGTAAATATGTTTTTCTAAATACAAAAATTTAGATTAAAAAATACAGCTGTTTGTTTTTGTGTTTATATTTTATTAAATTGAACTGTACTCCTTTCCCAGACTGTTGTAATAAATGTTTATCAAAGCAAAAAAAAAAAAAGCAAGGAATGGTACAAATCCATTATGACTAAATTTTATTGTGTCAAAGCAACGGAAGGGCTGCAAGATGAGAAAAGAAGGGGTACTAACAAAATACATTTGAGATGTAATCAGGTATAGGAATGGTGTGATTTTATGTGGAGGCTTTCTTTAAATAAGATTCCTATAAAGGGCAGAGATGACATTGAAGAGAAAGGAAGAAACGTTATATATGAGGTGTAATTTTAATTTTACAGAGGAAGAAATGAATTTCCTGTGTTTAAACAATGTAAAACTTGAGTAAATTTTGGAATTATGCATGAAATATTTTCAAGGATGAATGCTTTAGAAATATTCCATTGAATATGATATTGTACGTTAATTAAGGGAAAATGCCTAGGAAAAAAATAAAGGATACAGAATTTGTATGACATGTATGTGTTTTTTATGGAACAAAGATGTACAGAATTTTTATTTCACAAACAGTAGGACTTTAAAAGACAATAAAGTTTTAGTTCTGGCAACACGAATGGTAGGGTTAAAGTAAAATGTCTAGAAAAATGTAAGAAAAGTTGTATGTACCAAATATATAAGTAAAAGAACCATTACCCTAACTGCAGTAGCATCCTTTATATCTGCCTGAGGTATTACCCACAACTGGTAGATAGAACACTTCATATCCAGTGTCAATACTAGAAAAATTATCCAAAAAATAATAAGAGAATAGAACCCAGAGTCTTCAGGTCTTCCTAATATTAAAGGCAAGTGTATTACCTGCTGACCCATCGGGGTCTATATCATATTATTGAAGGTTCATTACCGGAAACCTTTGTTCATTGAACCTTAAACAGTGAACATTCACTTCCTTGAATGTTGAGTTCAACTAATTACTTTCCCAGGGAAAGTAATGACTTGCCCAGCATTCGGACCATCACACAAAGCACAGTATTTTAAACCCACTCAGGTGGGGCACTGTGCCCCCCCACACACACACCACCCCACACCTATTTTTACAAACTCCAAGATCACACTACTGTGGGGAAAAGGGCAAATTTCTGATGCTGGGCAAGTTACTTACCCTGGTAAAGTAATTCTTCGAACTGAACATTCTCGGAAGTGAACATTTGCTGTTTATGATTCGATGAACAAAGGTTCATGGTAATGAATGTTCGATAATATGATACAGACCCGAACCATTGACAATGCAACTATTATGGAATAGCCTGTGATCTGTGCCATTGTTTATCCTAGACCAGTTTGGTGAAAGGTAACTGCCTAAGTACATTTCATTACTCTGCTGGAAATCAAACATAACTTCTTATGACACACTAAAACATTTTATAATACTTAACCTGCCAGAAATTAAGGCTAATTATTTCCTTTATTACAAGTTTTAAAGTGCATTAATTTTGTTTTTTCTCAAATGCACTCTCTCTCGCTCTCCTAAGATATTTTGTAAGGTTTAATAAAAAAATGCTGATATAGTGAGCTTCTGATTATTAATCACCCTTTTAGAAATCACAAATTATTTATGATGTCTAACAGCAGCATATAAAATGAGAACAGGAAAGTAGGAGAGGTCACTCAATTATTCATAATGGAACTTGGTGAATTAACAGCCTTTAAATGTTAAGAAAATGTTCAGTTGTTCTTGTTTTAAAATTATAAAGACCTGTAACAGTTATTTTTTACATTCAATAGATTTTTAAGGCAATCTGATAAAAAAGAAGCATGCTGCCATCCAAGGGAAAGATTTTGACAGAATACAGTACAGTTTGCAATATGAAAATGATATCCAAATACCATAAATAGGTAAGGCAGAACACAATTCAGAGACAAGAATGAATATCAGTGTAATAAAGAATAAGGTGCACTGAAGTGTAAAGTGTCAGAGACAATCACTGTTGCAAGCTGTATGAAATATACACTTGAAGGCAGACAGCAGAATAAAAGTATTTCAGAAAATAATGCAGTGAGTAATACAAGATGTAAAACAAATCACTGATAGAAAACACACACTGCGAATGTGAACATTGCCAGAAAGGCATAGCAGGGGTAGAATAGTAGAGCGGCAGAAGTTAGAAGATGCCAGCACTAATACAGGCAGCAGGCAAAGCCAGAATGAGCATAACAGACTCAGTCATAAGTAACAGTACAAGAAAGTAGACACCCAAAGTGAACACAGTTGCTTATGCAGAAGCAATAATGCAGAACCACATACAGGTATGTGGTGCATTCAGTATCCTGTAAACGTTATGGTGCCCACCTAGTGAAACACATAGAGACAGTCTTCATAGGAATGGCAAATGGAAAAGATGCAGTAATATAAATTATATTAAAGTAAAACCTGGCTCAAACCTGCACCATTTCTCTATAAAGTAAGCTTTGATATATTTGTAAACCACTAGGACAGTTTGATTGCAAATACAGAGAATGACTAGGGAAATACCAAATCCCATAAAGCAAATCTATAACATAGCTATTGTAGCAGAAAGCTCCCCCCCCCCCAAAGGAGAAAGTACTGTAATAGATAGCAGTATAACCTGCAATGCATAATTTATAATGGTCAGGATAATACATAAACAACTATGAGGCCATATTACAGCACTTAGTGAAAGAAAAATGCAGTTTGCACACACAACTTTCAATAATATTAGCAATAATGCAAATGTGCTCAGCACTTCACTGCAGTCTGACAATTAACACCACAAATGGCAAACAATAAAACACAGTAACCATCACCAGTCCAGTGCAGCATCCTTGAGGATAAAAAAAGTGGGAAGTATGCAGCCACAGAGCAGCAAACCACTGTAAGTGAGGAGAGTTTGTACAGACACAGTTCCACAGACATTTACTAGAATCAAACCACAGGAATTAAAGGAAAACTTGTTTATAAAGAAAGTCACATGCGACACAGAACAACACATAGATTTCAAAACAGAAACAACAAGGCACAGATCATAAGTGTCTGCTCCTTCCTACTGAAGTGCACTATGCCACACTTAGTGTACCACAGACCTTACCACAGCCTGGTAGATTGCAGTGGCATATTTAATTAAGTTCAGTTTGACAGCAAATGTTTTTACAGTTGGTCGCTCTTCCTCTACATGCCCAGCTTGGGAGCTAAGCCTCTACATCCCTGATCTCCAATTCTACCTCTGAGGTTGTACCACCTCAGAAAAAAGGGAATAAAATGAGGGGCCAGGGGGTACAAAAATACTTTAAACTAGTCCCGATTTTCTTTTCATTTGGTGGTGGTGATGTTGAGCAGTGAAACAGTAGCGGGTCAGTATGGTCATTAACCTAGTAGCGGGTCAGTATGGTCATTAACCTAGCAGCTGGTCAGTATGGTCATTAACCTAGTAGCTGGTCAGTATGGTCATTAACCTGCATGCTGGAAGTCAGGCATCGGTATAGTTAAGTAGATTTGATCATAGCCATTACGTAAGGACTATTTACAAATGTGATACACATCAATCAGCTATATGCAAACTGTTTAGAAAGAATGACTGTCAAATTATTCAGATCAGATATACAGAAGCACATAACAAGCAAAGAAAATTAATACAATACATAAAAAGGATTAGTGAAGAAAATAACAAATACTCATAAAGGGATCTTCTCTGTTATACTGATGCTGCAGCAGTAACTTTGTGAGTTTGCACCCAAGACCTAGAGTGAGTCAGAAATTGTTGCTGATGAAACAGAGTAGTTCCTTGTAGTGGTGGTGGTAATCATACATTAAGATAAGAGCAAAGTCCACAAGATGGCATCAGCAAAGTTGCAGGAAGAATATCAGAAGGGATGGTGGCTGCAGTAACACCAAAGCTAAAAGGTCTTCCTCTGTTTACTAATGGTGATCCTATCCCAAGATATGCACCTGCTGTCTGTGTGTAGTCCTTAGCATCTCCAACAGAACTAGCATTAGGCATTCCAGTTCTCCTAGTTCTGTCTCACTTTCTGGAAAGTGCAGATGTCACTCTACTTGTCTTCTGCATGTCCTTCATTTCTGGCCAGAGACTGAAGCATTGACTGTAATCTGTAATGATGACATTAGCAAAGGTTTATAACTATCTAAAGTATCTCTTTAATACTTCCAAGACTACCTATATTTATCTTCAAAAATTACTCTTTTCACATATCATTTTTAATTAACTTCCCATGAAGACTATAAAAAAATTAAATGATTTGCAGTTTTAATATGCTAACAACACAGTAATTACATCTGCAAGCAGCTTGTAGACATGGTTAGACTTCCATTTTTATTTATTTTTTTTGTTGTTAAATACACAAATAAGCACAGTCAATGTCAGTGCAGTTACAGCATGGAAACTACCAACCATTTAATTTATTTTTATTTTATTTTATTTTACATTTGTTGACCGGGATAGTCTGATTGGATACATGTCCATTTTCAGCGGAGGCCCGGGGAGAAAAGCTCCAAGGGTAAGCAGATACAGCATTACATAATACCAGCATTACATATTACAAACAGACCATTTACAGAGATTACATAAGTAAGCAAGTTAAACAAGTTCCACAGGTTACAGTTAATCATGAGCACAAGTCAGGATTAAATTAAATTACACAGTAAACTGGTTAACTGATTTTTACACATTCTATAGAGAGTTAGCCAGGCTTGATACATTGACATAGCCAGTTAAGTGACAAATGTTGTTTGAGTCTAGTGTTAAATTGACCTAAGGTGGAAAGTAAGGTAATATCAGCTGGAAGAGAGTTCCAGGATCTGCTTACAGAGTTTGCAAAGAGAGAATCACCGGCTGTGTTATTAATTTTGCTAGTCTGAATTAGTAGTTTGTTAGAGGATCGAAGCGATCTAGGATTGTTATGGGGGTGATAATATTTTTAAGTGCAGGAGTATTTTCCGGATTATAGAGGATTTTATAGGCCATAATCAGTTGGTTATACTGGATTAGGCTGGGTAGTTTAAGCCACCCAAGCTGATTTAGATTGATGCAATGATGTGTCCTAAAAGGCAGCCCAGTGGCAAACCTGGCAATGTGGTTGTAGCAAATTGAGAGTTTGTTAAGGACAGTCTTGTTTAAATTCGAGAGTAGAGGGGATGCATACAGAAGGGTTGAAAGAAGGTGAGAGCGAGCTATGGCAATTTTAGCTGGAGGGTTAGGAAGGCTTTTATTCTGTAAAGTGACCCTAGTTTTTTTATTGATGGTTTTGATAGTTTGGTTAACATGTAGGTCAAATTTTAGATTATTGTCTATGATGACACCTAATAGTTTTGTAGAGGGGTCAGGGGAGATTATTGTGCCATCATTTGATTTTATGGTAAAGGTGAAAGCGGTAGACCTACGTGTTGGTGACAATAACAGCATTTTAGTTTTTTTGGGATTTAGGATCAGACGATGTTCAGAAAGCCAGTTTTCTATTGTATTAAATGTGGTCTGGGTAGCTGACCATAATTCTACTGGAGATGTGGCCGAACAAATCAGAGTAGAGTCATCAGCATATTGGATACAGCTGACTTTTGGGATGACAGTATAAAGGTCGTTAATGAAGATGGAGAACAGCAAGGGCCCTAATATAGAGCCTTGTGGTACTCCAAGGGTGTTAGGTAGAAGGTTAGAGAGTTTGTTCTGCCAGAGGACAGCCTGCTGTCTACCATTCAGGTAGGATTGAAACCATTGTAGGGCTCCAGTATCTAGACAGAATGTTTGCAGGGTGTGGATTAAAAGTTGGTGATCAACCATATCGAATGCCTTGGAAAAATCCAAGAAGAGGGCTGAGGATATATAATTATTGTTGTGATTATGGTTTATGGTGTTGGTAAAGGCTATGAGGGCTGAAGTAGTGCTGTAATGAGGACGGAAGCCATGCTGAGTGTCTGCCATAAGGTGATTCTGGATTAGGTGGTGCAAAAATGTAAGCTTCTTTCCTACCTTTCCTGTTAAGTGGTATAGACTATTTGTAGGCTTCTGAGCCCCCAAGCCCTTCTGTGTTGGAGGGAAGCCTTCTAGCTTAGTTTTTTTTTTCTTATAACTAGCCAGTTTTCTAGTTTCAGCACTCAAATCTGTTTCTTTGATCTCAGCACTTGTTCAGGAAAAAAAAAAAAAAATTTTCATCTGCTTTTACTGTACTTGTGTTTCTACCTACTTTTTTTACTTTTGCATCATCTTAAAAGTACTCAGTTGTATTTATTACTGCTTGATGTAACTCATTCTAAGCCTTTTGGTTTAAACACTTGGGCTTCGGACCAGTTGTTTTGCACTGAGAGGGTTTGTGGTCTGAACTGTAGTGGCAGAACAGGTAGCTACATCCTTTTAGGTTGGGAACTGCTGATTGAGGGCTCAGTGCCTGTTATTCTAAAAGTGTATTAATTCTGGTTTAAGCACTTGGGCTTTCAGGCCAGTTATTGTACATTAAGAGGGTTTGTGGTCTGCACTCTTGTGGGAGGAGAGGCTGGACTCTGCCCTTCTGAACTGGGAATTTCTGGTTGAAGGCTTATAGTGCATGCATATCTGAACTGCTTCTTACTGAAGTTGGTGCGCCTTGTTTGCTGTGGCATAGACTGGAGTCGGGCCTGCTGGATCTAGCTTTGTTTGTGTAACTTGAGCACTAATCCAGGCATTCTCTAAAGTATTCAATTGTATTTATTACTGCTTGGTAGTAACTTGATTAAAGTGTAGCTATCATTCTAAGTCTTTTGGATTAAGCACTTGGGCTTCAGACCAGTTGTTTTACATTAGGAAGGTTTGTGGCATGCACTGTGGTTGCGGAACAGGTAGCTTTCATCCTTCTAAGTTGGGAACTGCTGATTGAGAGCCCAGTGTCTGTTATTCTTAAAGTGTATTAGTTCTGGTTTAAGCACTTGGGCTTTCAGGCCAGTTATTTTACATTAAGGAGGTTTGTGGTCTGCACTCTTGTGGGAGAAGAGGCTGGACTCTGCCCTTCTGAGCTAGGAATTTCTGGTTGAAGGTTTATAGTGCCTGAATATTTGAACTGTATCTTACTGAAATTGGTACACCTTGTTTGCTATAGCATAGACTAGATCCAGGCCTGCTGAATCTAGCTTTGTTTATATGCTTGTTGTTTGTTTGCTTGTTATTTCCCTGGAATGCTAATTCCACCTAATACACAGCTTCTCAGCGCTTCTGTGGATCACTAGTGATATCTGCATTGCTTACTGTACTTATTTCCTTGTTTCACTTGAAAGAAAGTTACTGTTTGTCGTTTTTGTGTTTAAGTTACCTGTAACACATTGCACTTAAGTTACCTGGCACTTGCTCACTAAAGCAATTATATAAGTCAGCACTAAAAATTAAAAGCACTACACCCTCATTCCCCACTGGCCCTGGTTTTCAATTATTAAGGAATTCCCAATATTATTCTAGCATGTCCAAAGGTCAGTTGTCAATCTCCTCTCCGGTCCAGCTGGTGAATCTGGGAATATTGAGGCAGTGTTACAACTGCCTCATGTACACAGACAACCCTCTCCTCCTCCCAACAAATTCCAACACATGTGAGAGATGCAACCATATAGCCAAACTGGAGGCTAAGCTCTCTCAACTCAGTACTGGCATAACCAGTCAGGAGGAGAAGGAAACCACACTCACTACAATTCCAGTCTCACATAGACCTATCACGACAGCAAACCAAACACATAATCACACAAAAACATACTCGGAGGCTCTAAATAAAGATCTGCCAAAGCAGCAGAGACCTCCAAAGCAGACACCCAAGCAGCCGCTACCCCAAAACAAAACACGTGCAACACATATCTCACAAAGCCAGTGTGCCAAACAGTCACAGCCCTTAAGACTAAACAACACACCTGATACACTTGTAATAGGTGACTCTATCATCAGACACACTGACGTCCCACTCACCAGGCTGAACAAGGAGAGGGTCACAGTGAGCAGCCTGTCGGGCGCTAGGATCCGCCACATAACACAAGCACTCAGGTCACTCCAAGGCAAGTACAAATATGACTCAGTCATTGTCCATGCTGGTGTGAATGACCTGAGACGTACCTCCCTGGACTACATGAAAAGAGACATAAAGGAGCTCTCTGAGCATGTAGCCCAGGCTGGTATGACCCTGACCTTGAGTAGCATCTTACCCTCACCAAGAATGATGCCACAATATGAAGACAAGATGATCAATTTCAACAATTGGCTTAAGTACTGGTGTCATTCAAAGGGGATCCAATGCCTGTCAGCTTGGGATGATATGCTCGACAAGCCACGATGCTTCGCTAGGGACAGCTTGCGCCTGTCACCCCTGGGCTTTCAGATATTGGCAAAGGCTCTTGCTACCCCCATAGTGCCTTTTTAGGCAAGGCTCAAAAGACAAACCCACCTCCATAGGTATCACAAGGGATAAGAGACTAAGAGTAATGCTACTCAACGCCAGAAGTCTAAACCTCAAGATGCATGCACTCAAAACTCTCCTTAGCATGGAGAACATCGATATCTGTGCAGTAACAGAAACCTGGTTCAGGGCTCCCGAGAGCACCCCAGCACTACCAGGTTATACCTCATACCATGCTTTTCAGCCCCAAAACTTGGACCGAACCACAAAAGGAGGGGGAGTATCGATATTCATCAAAGATACCCACACCTCCAGGTTGGTGGCAAAGCACGAAGCATCAGAGACTATCCATGTGCAACTAACAGTGGGTAAAACTGCCTTCCAGTTTATAGCCTGCTACAGACCACCCTCCCAAACCCAGGAACCCCACTCGGCCTTCCTGAGAACACTGGAAAATATGAAGGTCTCTCCAAACACCATTATATTGGGTGACTTCAACTACCCAAACATAGCAAAGGTTCCTAGAATTTATAAACTCAAATGCTATGGAACAACTTGTTACCATTCCCACAAGAGGGGAAAACATACTAGACCTGATCATCACCAACATGAGGACTCTATGCTCCAGACCAGAAGTGTATCCCTCACTGGTAAGATCAGACCATAAACTAATCTCACTGGATATTCACATCCCGACCCCACCCCCTGCCCAGAAAACCACAGTGAAAAACTTCTCTAAAGCAAATTTCACACTCCTCAAAACTGAGGTGGAATCCTTCAAAGCCCCCGGGCCTGTGGAAAATATGGCCCAGACCGCAGAATCCTTTATAAATGCATTCTATGAACACCTTCAGGAATGCATGGAACATGCGATCCCAAATAAAACCAAGACCCAATCATCCAAAGGCAGACGTCCTGTGTGGTGGACCCCAGCCATAAACAAACTATACAATAGAAGGAGGAAGCTACTAAATGATAGAGCAAAATCCCAAAAAGGGAAGGCATCACTGATCAGTATTAGCAAAAAACTACGGGCACACATAAAATTGTCTAAGGCCAGCCTCAAGAGAAAAATTGCACAGGACACTAAGGATAATCACAAGGCTTTCTTTAGTTATGTTAGGAACCTGGGTGGTAATTCCCAGATATGCTCAGAATTAGTCCAAAATGACAAAAAATACACTGAACCCACAGACATTGCCAACATCCTAGCTGACAGGTTCAGTGCAAACTCCCCCCCCCCACCAAAAGGGCAAATATCTATCCCAGCAGAGTGCTGCCCCCCTGACATCTCAGATGCTCAGGTAAGAGCCGCCCTCTCCAAAGCAAAAAACACAGCATCAATGGGACCAGACGGTGTCCCGGGCTGCGTCCTACATGAACTGCAAGAAGAGCTAAACCCAAACATAAAACTACTGTTCAATCTCAGCCTTACTACAGGATATGTGCCCAGAGAGTGGCGTACAGCAACAGTGGTCCCTCTCCATAAAGGTGGTGCCTCAACGGATCCTGGAAACTATCGCCCCATAAGCCTGACTAGCTTGGTCTGCAAAGCTATGGAAAGGATCATCATGGACCTCATAAATAAAGATATTGGGGACCTACAGACACTGGATCCTACCCAGTTCGGCTTTGTTAAGGGCAGATCCTGCCTCTTAAACCTGGTTAATTTCTTTGAAACAGTCACCAAGGCCATTGACGAGGGGAAGGTGGTCCACACAGCCTACCTGGACCTCACAAAAGCCTTCGATACAATACCCCACTCGGGCATTATAGATAAGCTCACCAGCTTAAATATAAACCCCTATGTCACTAGATGGATTGCAAACTGGCTCAAGGACAGAACCCACATGGTTAGAATTGCTGGAGCCATGTCAGACTCCAAACCAGTTACAAGTGGTGTCCCACAAGGCTCAGTCCTGGGACCTCTCTTGTTCGGTATATATTTCTTGGAGGTACAGGCCAACACGGAAGGACTGTGGCTGACCAAGTTCGCAGATGACTGCAAACTGGGCGCCATAATCGACTCTCCAGCCGACACAAGTATCCTCCAAAAGGGCCTCATAGAAACAGACAACTGGTGCCAGAGCCATGGCCTCAAGCTAAATGCCAAAAAGTGTATAGTCATCCCTTTGGCAAAAACAAAGTGCCCACAAATTACCACATAGGTGGTAATCCATTAAGTACAGAAGAAGTAATTAGGGACCTGGGGACCCAAGTTGATAGCAATCTCTCATTTGACAACCACGTGGCCAAAGTGGTTAGAAAAACATTTTATATAGCCCACCTAATCATGAAGGGATTCACATCTAGATCAGGGGACGTCATCGTGCCTCTTTACTCATCCCTCATCAGGCCCATAATTGAGTACAATGCCCCTTTTGGGATGTACCTTACTAGACACCTGCAGCAACTGGAAAGACCCCAAAAGTATCTCACCAAGAGGATCAAAGGGCTCAAACAGATGCCATATGCTGCCCAGTTAAAGAAACTCCAGCTCTACTCAGTGGCATACCGCCTGTTCACTGGCGATCTGTGCCTGACGTATAAGGCCATGTCCAACCTGGAATTAATGGATATGCTGCACCTCAGAAAATCCAAATCCCATCAAGCCACACGCTCGAGAGACTTGAACCTCAGCACTGAAATAAATAGGACATGCTGGAGGGACAGATTCATAACCCAGAGGCTCCCTTCACTCTGGAATAAAATCCCAGTCCAGGTTAGGCAGAGTCCCTCATTGACTCTCTTCAAGAGGAATCTTGATGAGTGGATGGGAGATCGTAGGTTTATCCCGGGTATCACTTCTGTGTCACTGTTAGACAGAGGCACAGTATACTAACCTCGAAAAAGGGCATAGCAAAATAAATTTAAAATGGGTGGCGAAAGCCAAACACATTCTGGCTAGGCTTATAAATGCCCTAGAGCAGATAGCCTAGTATGAACCTATGAACCTATGAACCTATGAGTTGTCTATGAATACATTTTTCCATAATCTTTGCAAGTGGAGAGAGTATAGCTATTGGCCTAAAATTGGAGAATTCAATAGAGCTGCCTCCTTTGTGAAGTGGGATTACATAGGATATTTTCCAGATGGTGGGAATTTTAGCTTCTACTATGGTTCGATTGATTAGTATTGAGATGGGGTAAGCAATAGCATCAGCTGATTTTTGTAGGTACTCGGCAGGGAGTTGATCAGCAGAAAGTGTAGTGGGTTTTAAGTTTTTGATCAAGGTACAGATAAGTGAAGTGGCGACTGGTTGGAAACTGAACACAAGTAAGTTTCTAGGGGTGTTACTTTCAGGACCAGGGGAGCTAGGAGGTAGTTGGTTAGCTAGGGCTTGAATTGTCTCAGTAAAGAATTGGTTAAAACTATCAGAAACATCTTCAGGGGTTTTATCAATAGTAGCAGCAGGGATTGGGGTTGAAGTTTGTCCAGGATGTAGTAGATTATTTAAACCTGCCCAAAACTTTTGAGGGTTAGTTTGATTTACTGTCTGTAAATTACAGTAGTATTGTTTTTTGTCTTTTAAAATTGATTTTTTGGTTTCGTTCCTGGATTGCCTGTATTTAATGTGATCTTGAGGGTCTGTAGAAAAACGCCATAAAGCCCATGCTTTGTTTCTAAGGGTAATTTTGAGTTTAGACTCTTTAGAAAGCCATGGTGCAGTTTTTGCCTTGGTTCTCTTTGAACAAACAGGTGCATGCAAATCAAGGATCAAGGAATTTGTTGTTAAAGTATGCTACTGCTTCCTCTAAGGGGAGGTGTTTTAGAATAGACCAATTACATGAGTTTAGTTCTTGTTGGAATTTGGCAGGGTCAAAGTTGTTATTGTTTCTAACCTTTTTGTGAGTAAGGGTTGTTGGGAATTAATGGTTTTGTGCTTAATTACATATGTGAGAAGGTGATCGCTTAGGCCATCAAGGAGGGTACCAGAGGTGTACAGTTGGGTGGTGACTATTTATGAGTACCCAGTCAAGTATACTTTCTTTTTGGTTGGGTTTACCTATCCTGGTAGGGGTGGATATAATTTGTGTAAATGCATGCAGGTTAATATGGGTGGTTGGGGATTCTAAGGAACAGGTGCCACAGTCTATGCTTAAGTCTCCAAGTAGTAGGGTTTCTTGGGGGTAGTGACATGATAACCAGTGCAGGATATCTTCAAATGTAGATATATTGTTAATTGACATTTGATTAATCACAACTAAAACATGCAAGTTCCCAAAACATTGCAAAATTAATACAGCAATGATCTAACTGGCACACAATACTCAACAATGTTTGCAGGGACAAGCTCCCTAAACTCCCATTCTGGAAGTCATACCCCCACACTTCAATCTTCCTATATATACATACTCTGAAGTCATACAAAGTCATACAATGGAAACGGATGGAAAACAAACAAAACTTACATTTTTCCTATTTTCTGAGTCCTGAAAATGAAAAATAAATCATTTTATGTGCAACATAGTCAGTTTTAATGTAAGGAAGCATTAAACACACAAACCCAGAGACCGTTCTGCATTGATGTTCTACATTTTGCGATAGCAGGAGGCAAAAAAAAAGATCTTACCCATCAACATATTAGTTATACTAATACAGTTAGACAGCAAGTGGGAAAGCCCATTGGGGAGTATACAGATGATAGTTTTATGTAGCAGTGAATGGAGAGTCACTAAGCAGTGGTGCATTTTTAGACAACTTGACAACAGAGGCCATCATTATCCCAATGTGATGGTTTGCCTCTTTATGGTTATATTTGCTTTGCCTTTGTTCATAGCCTAAGCTTCAAAAATGCATCTACAAAAGTACTGGCACAACATTGTATATTGACCTTTGGCAAGATAAAGAATCAGAGAGTGTCACTGCATCTCAGGACTTCCTGGTGCAACTGTTCTGATCACTACCAAATACAGAAAATATTCAGTGTCATCTGCTCCACTTATTTAAGCAGCTAATGTTGTATTTCAAATCTGGGTCTAAAGAAATCTTTTCTTAGGACTTTGTCCTTATGTTATCATACCTTGCAGATACAGCTGCTGATGTATTCATTCATTTATTTATTTACTGACATTTATTTACCGGGATAGTCTGACTTGGCCTAAAAAGACTCCTTTTCAGTAGATGCCCAGGGAAAAAAGCTCTAGTGCAAAGTACAGTTACAGAGGTGAGAGTTAATATAGCTTCTGTTTTCTATGTTGATGTACTGTACAAGTTTACCAAGCTACAAATCTGTCAGAAATTCAATGACAGTAGACAGAGTAGTCTCTCAAAGCCCTTATCCATACCAAAATATATATATATATAAATAGCACAAGTAACAAAAATCTGAGAGTAATGCTACTCAATGCCAGAGGTCTAAACCTCAAAATGCACTCACTCAAGGCAGTCCTCAGTATGGAGAAAATTGATATATGTGCAGTAACAGAAACCTGGTTTAAGGCTCCAGAGAGCACCCCAGCACTACCAGGCTACAACTCATACAATACATTTCGGCCACAGAACCCGTACCGAAATACAAAAGGTGGGGGAGTATCCATATTCATCAAGGATACCAACATCTCTAGGTTAGTGGCACAGCACGATGCTTCAGAGATCATCCACGTGCAACTAACAATGGGCAAAACTGCAATTCAAATTGTAGCTTGCTACAGTTCACCCACAATGTCCCAGGACCCCCATTTCACATTTCTGGAATCACTGGGAAACATAAAGGTCCTAGCAAACACCCTAATATTTGGTGATTTCAACTACCCAAACATTAACTGGGAGAACTACTCAAGTACTAACTCCCTTGCCCGACATTTCCTAGACTTTATAAACACAAATGCCCTGGATCAACTGGTCAACATTCCCACCAGAGGTGACAACATATTGGACCTGGTCATCACCAACATGGGCGACTGGTGTTCCACACCGGAGGTCAACCCCTTGCTGGTTAGATCTGACCATAAGCAAATCACTTTGGATATCCACATTCCGCCCCCACCTCTGGATAAGGAAACCACCATGAAAAACTTTTCAAAAGCAAACTTCACGTTACTCAAGACCGAGGTGGAAAGTTTCAAAGCCCCCATGCTAAAGGATAATGCTGTCCAAGCTGCAAAATCCTTTACTAATGCATTCTATGGGCACCTACAAGAATGCATGGATTGTGCTATCCCAAGCAAAACCAAGACTCACTCCTCCAAGAAAAGGAAACCAGTCTGGTGGACCCCTGTCATAAACAAGTTATACAATAGAAGTAGGAAACTAGTACAGAAAAGAGTAAAATCCCACAAGGGAAGACATCCCTGATCAGTATCAACAAGAAACTACGATCCCTCATAAAATCGTCCAAGGCGAGCTTCGAAAGAAAAATTGCCAAGGACTCCAAAGATAACCACAAGACATTCTTTAGCTATGTCAAGAATCTAAGTTGCAATGCTCAGATCTGCTCAGAGTTAGTGCAGAATGGCACAAAATACACTGAAGCAACCAATATTGCCAACATCCTGGCAGACAGGTTCAGTGCAAACTTCCCCCCTCTCACTCCCAAAAGGGCCCATAACCATACCAGAAGAATGTAGAGCCCCTGAAATCACAGACACTCAGGTTAAAACAGCCCTCTCCAAAGCCAAAAACACAGTATCAATAGGACTGGACAGTGTCCCAGGCTGCGTCTTACACGAGCTCAAAGATGAACTAATCCCTCAACTAAACACAAGGTTCAAACTCAGCCTCTCCACAGGCTACGTACCCATAGAGTGGCACACAGCAATGGTTATTCCGCTCAACAAAGGTAGAGCCACAACAGACCCTGAGAACTATCACCCTATAAGCCTGACTAGCTTGGTTTGCAAGGCTATGGAGCGCATCATCATGGAACTCATTAACAGAGACATTGGGAACCTCCAAACACTGGACCCTACCCAGTTCGCCTTTGTTAAGGGCAGAGCATGCCTCCTAAACCTAGTGGACTTCTTTGAGACAGTTACCAAGGCTATAGATGAGGGAAAGGTGGTACACACAGCCTACCTAGACCTCGCAAAAGCCTTTGACACCATTCCCCATTCTGGTATTATAGACAAGCTCACCAGCCTGAACATAAACCCCTATGTCACAAGATGGGTTGTCAATTGGCTCATGGGCAGAACCCACATGGTGAGAGTTGCAGGAGCTAGGTCTGACTCTAAACCGATTACAAGTGGCATTCCCCAGGGCTCAGTCCTAGGACCCCTCCTGTTTGGCATATACTTCTCAGAGGTACAGGCAAGCACAGAAGGACTATGGCTGACTAAGTTCACAGATGACTGCAAACTAGGGGCTATAATTGACTCTCTGGCTGACACAGACATCCTCCAAAAGGGTCTCACTGAGTCGGATACCTGGTGTCAAAAGCCTCAAGCTAAATGCCAAAAAGTGCATAGTTATCCCCTTTGGAAAAAACAAAGTACCCACAAACTACCACATATGTGGTAGTCCCCTAAATACAGAAAATGTAATAAGGGATCTGGGGACCCAAGTAGATAGTAATCTCTCCTTTGATAATCACATTGCCAAAGTGGTTAGAAAATCCTTCTATGTGGCCCACCTAATCACAAAAGAGTTTGCATCCAGATCAAAAGAGGTCATTGTACCCCTCTACTCATCACTCATCAGACCCATTATAGAGTACAACACCCCATCTGGGATGTACCTTACAAGACACCTGCAACAGCTGGAAAGACCACAGAAGTACCTCACCAAAAGGATCACTGGACTCAAACAGATGCCCTATGCAGCTTGACTGAAGAAACTCCATCTGTACTCGGTTGCATACTGCCTGCTCAGAGGTGATATCTGCCTGACATACAAGGCCATGTCCAACCCAGAAATGACGGACATGCTCCACCTAAAGAAAACCTTATCCCCTTGAGCCACACGCTCCAGGGATCTAAACCTCACCACAACTATAAATAGGACGTGCTGGAGGGATAGATTCCTGTCCCAGAGATTTCCCATGCTTTGGAACAAGATTCCAATCTACATTAGGCAGAGCTTCTCAATAACACTCTTTAACAGAAACCTTGACGAGTGGATGGAAAACAGAAAGTTTACCCCGGGGATTACTTAAGTGGCTCTGCTGGACAGAGGCACAGGGAACTAATCTAATGGGGTGGCGAAAGCCAACACATTCTGGCTAGGCTTATAAATGCCTTCGGGCAGATAGCCTAGTATCTACCTATGAACCTATGAACTTATATATATATATATATATATATATATATATATATATATATATATATATATATGTGTGTGTGTGTGTGTGTGTGTGTGTGTGTGTGTGTGTGTGTGTGTGTGTGTGTGTGTGTGTGTGTGTGTATTTTTTGTTTAATTAGAAGAAGTGTGAGTCTGAATGTTACCATCTACCAGTGCACTGAGAAGTACTTCCCACCTCAGAAAGAAAGCTGCTACATTTATTAACTCTAGTGACAATCAGCATTCCTTGCAAATTTAACCTTGAAAAAAATGACAACATATAAAATATTCTGGAGTTAGCATGCCTGTTATTGTCAGCTCTGTTATGTTGAAGGATAAATCCTTACCTCAGCCGTTGCAACTTGAGAAAGACTAGTGACTGGGTGCAGAAGAAGCAGACATTGGAGGGTGGGTGCAAGCAGATGGCATCACCATCCAAGAAAGAGGGAGGTCATCAAGCACACTGTGATGCCAGTAGCCACTGGATAGTGATGAGAATATCATACAGCACAGGGACTGGAGACATGTGCTTGGCTCTAACAAGCCATGTCCATGTGATAGTCTTTACTGTTTATGTGCATAAACTGCCTTTGTGTCTTGGAGTATGCATATCAGCCACTAAGAAGGGGTTAATGACACAAAGTGGGAATGATAGCCCTCTGTGACTGACATAGTCATGGAGTAGGATTGAAGCTTGCCAAGCATGGGTTAGGTAAAAGGAACTAAATAGCAAACCTGCTAAAAAAGAAAAGAAATTGTATACCTGCAATAGATGTCATATAATACAATTATTGTGATCTGACTCCCTACACTGTCACTTGGCCTATGGTCCTTAAATCATGCAATCAATGTCCAATTTGTACTGGGAAAGTTCTGACCCAGTCAGTGGTTAATTCATTTTAGGTTTTATATTCAGTCTTCTTTATTCTTTCAAAATACTGCCATCTGTTATTTTATTTCATTTAGATATTGATTCTTTATTATGAACAGCAGGCAGACTTAAATGACAGTTTTTCAAACTGAGCTTCCATAGCTTCTAATGTCACCATCATCTCAACTTAACTCAAATAATAAAAACAAAACATAAGAAATTTCCAAGAAAACAGTTTTAAAGGTACTTACGTATTAT
Organism: Protopterus annectens; assembly: GCF_019279795.1. NCBI lineage: Eukaryota > Metazoa > Chordata > Ceratodontiformes > Protopteridae > Protopterus > Protopterus annectens. Next base: position 457,016,563 of record NC_056744.1, on the reverse strand, counting down.
CGCAATCAGATTTTCGCGTTACTACCAGTTGCTTCCCGATGTGCAAATATAAACATTAATGCTGTGATAATGTCAATTAGTGTGTTTTCCTTCACATTGAAGGTTGTTTTAGGCAGGGATATCTTTGAAAATGTAGAAAATCGTGTTTCTGTTTACGCATGCTGTTTGCGGGCAGCTTATCTTTCTTGTAATACAGTGCACCTCCCGATGTTAATATAGAAGCACAGGTGCTATGATAATGTCAATTAGTGTGTTTTGTTTCAAATTACACATTGCTTTAGGCATGGTTATCAGTGAAAATGAAGAAAAAAAGTAATGTTGCTGTGTCAGTTACTGACAATGAAATGAAATTACTGACAATGAAATGTGTGATACATAAATAGTTTACTGTTTAATAACTTAAGAGTTCAGCAGAAAGCATTTCCAAGCCGTCTTTTTCTTGTCAGCATTGCTTCTTCACAGTAAAAGTACTCCTTTCATCAGTAACAGACCAGCCCTGCCAATTGAATACTGCGTCCGTCATACACGCAAAACAGGTTAGCATTTCCAAGATTGCTTCTCTTCCTTAATGTCAGCAAAACTAGCTTTTCAACAGTAAACACAAAGAGCGACAACTTACAGTGTTTCCCGTAGCTGTTTTCAAGCCAGGAAGCGTATTATTGCAACTGTGAAAATCTGGTTGCGATAATACGTAAGTACCGTTTTAAAATTTAACTTTTAGAAATTTGAAGTTTAAAGCAATTAATAAAGGGTTTTAATAGTCTATATCTGTTAGGGAAGGTGTACACAGTTCTTAGAATTTTGCCACAATCATTTAAAGTCTTTGCTGATTTTTAAAGTATATTTTACTTGCTTTGATCATGGCAATGGATTAGTTATTACATACTTATGTTTTTCATTTTTAAGTCTATCTGTCTTGTGTCAATATATAGAACCTACATGGTGAGTGAATATTGTCATCAAATTCAAATTACCTGATTTTTTTATTAAACAAAAAACATCTTTATTAAATTATCACTTATGACATAGACAGTCATACATTTGGGGAACAGAGGTTTCATAACTGCGTGCTTCAGAGTGGAATTAATTCCAAAGTTTGGGGATATCAGGAAAGATGTAGGCAGCTTATGTTTGCTTACTGCTCCCCCTGGTAAGCAGCTGAATGTCCTGTTCTTCAGAGTTTTCCACAATAATTTTCATGCTTTTAATAATTTCATAATTTTTGAAAAATACTCAGTACCTTAAGAAGGTTTGTAGTCCCACTACAGATGTCAAGTGCACAAAAAGAATGTGTACCTCTTGATAATACCCTGTTTTTCAGCAAAAATACTGAATCAGGCATATAGGGTTAAGACTTTGAGCTGTAGTGCCTAGAGTATGGGGTTTGATTCCCTCAGCCCTTGCTTGTCTATTGTGTGACTTCAAGAAAGTCACTTAACAGACATTGTGCCTGGGTCACCCTTGAAAATGGGCTGTGCGTCCAGTTGGAGTACCTGGTCAACAAACGGATATTGTTGTTATTATACTAAAACATCCCTTATGAAGATGTCACAAATGCTGCAATGAACAACACCATACCTCTCCTAATATACTGTTATCATTCAACCCTAATAAAAACAGTAATGGCTACATAGTAACAGTTATTGCAGTTTTTCAGGCTGACACATTGCACTCTCAATTACAGCCACCACAGTATTTAATAAATATTCTTTTTTAACAACATTATAAAACACCCAAGCAGCTCCAAACTACCCTTTCCATAAAAATCACACCACCATACCTCTCAACCTCTTAAAAAGTCTGGACAAAGCCTAAAATGATGGGATGGGGGGGGGGTAAATAAGGACAGATTTTAAATATTGCTCTTACAAACTTAGAAACTTGATAGAATAATAGGTTTTGCATTAGCATGAATTTTCTGAAGGATGTGGAGTCTTAAACTCAAATGTATGTCATTATTTAATTACTTCAATCTTCAGCTATTTGCCAGAAAAGTACAGATTTTAGGAGGAACACACCAAAAATATGATACAAAAATCTGGACTTTCTGCAAAAATCTGTACAGTTGAGAGGTATGCTAGAAACTGCAGTAATATTACTAGCTAGCTGTGTTCACACAATGTTTGGCCAAAACTGTAAGCCATTTTCAAATCATAAAAGCCTAAAAGAGGCACTTAAAATCCTAATAAAATAAAAAAATAAATAAACAATATTTTAGTGCTGGTCACAAACATGCCCACAGCATCTGCCAAAACAGAATTCTGGCTAAAATTGTATGATCCCACTGTACAGTGTATCCCACACAACAACAATTTTACCAAACTATATGCATTGATAACTGGACTTGTTTACTTATGCATTTCTTTATTTTGCTTATTTATTTACAGTTGATTATCAGCAAATGCTAACTGGACAGTATGCAGTGGAGTCCTGGGAAGGAAAGTTCCAAGAGCAATTATGTATTAAGCAGAATTAAACAGAATATTCTTCAAGATCAGTTATTAATCTGTTAAACATGCCTAACTCAATGAACAGTAAAATAAATCAGGTATAAATGCACATATCGCAATGTACAATAAAAACAGGAACAATTACAAAGTGAACAGAAACTACCCATAGATTAGAAAAAGAGAGCATGAGTCTGGCTAATAATTGTACAAGTTACAACAGAGAAGCAATGTCTACAAAAACGCAAGAGAAACTAGCAGTGAGTACATTGATCATCCAAACAAAGGATGAACAAAAAAAGTACCATCTGTTGTGCAATAAAGTAAATCATTACTTTCTGTATTATTATCAGATAAGCCGCATATATTTTATAAGTTGATAAATTCAAAAAATTTATTTATTATTATTATTATTATTTATTTTGTCATTTGGTAACCGGGTTAGTCCAACTGAGCCAGGATCCCATTTTCAGTGGAGCCCTGAGGAGAAAAGCTCCAACAAAAAAAAAAATGCATAGAAATTATATAAATCACAGAAATTACATTACAAGCTCCAGAACAACAACAAAAAATTGCATAGAAATTGCTTACAATCAGAATTGTACAAGATTAGTACCAGAGTAATAGATTCCACATATTCAGAAGGGCTATATGGGGAATATCAATTCACCTACGGCATCTTTAAGAGAAAATTCATGTAGATGCATGGAATGACATGAAGGTGCTGCAGAGAATACAACCTTCCTAATAAACAAACTGGAAAACCTCTTGTTATGAAGTGACCAGCCAGGTCACACATTTTTTGGCAAATGCTAGAACTATTCATTTTAGAATAGAAACAGTTAACCTTTGCATTTGCACTTGTTTTATATCTAGAATAGTTATTGCAGATATTTGAATGTATTGCTTTCAAATGAAGCCCATCTTATAGTTTTCATGACATAAGCTGTATAATACACAATGCTTATGTTTAACAATCGCATTTCTTAAGTAAAGTAGAATACAGCACCTACAGATATGTGTTGTATGCTACAATTGACTGACTCCTCATAGTTTCATAGGAAAGTACTAGGCTAGCTGCCCTTGTGGGCCATTTTAAGCCTAGCCAATTTCCCTTTCAGAGGTTAGAATCAAGCCCTATACCTTGTGTATGTGAGGTAAACACCCTAACTATTATACCAACCCCCAACAAGGTAAGCATTGGAAGTACTGAGGTCAAGTGGATTTAGTGTTTGACTCTGTAAAATATAGCTTAGTGTACACCATGCAGATACTTTGAAATTTTTATTTACTCCAAAACTAGGAGAGGGGCAAGATCTTTGCCTCACATCTCCTGTGTCCAGGGTTCAATCCTGACTGGTCAGTGTGTGTGTGTGTGTGTGTGTGTGTGTGTGTGTGTGTGTGTGTATGTGAGTGAGAGTGTGTATAATCTGAATGTTCTGTTTGCGAATGTTTGGGTTTTCTGAGTTTTCTCTAAGCACCCATCTCACAAAAATTTGTGTGATTTCCTGCAATAAAATTGTACAGAACTATTCCTAACTATGAATCTCAAAAGTTGAACAATATTTTCCTTTTTACCTCAGCTGTACTTTCATTTTGTACAATTACACCAAGTATTGTGATTATAAAGCTTTTAAATGCAAGTATTGTGGCTATTTTGATTTGCTAAAGTGTTTTGATGAGAGTAGTTGTATCAGGAATTGCATGTAGGTAAAGGAATCACAAAATATGTTGAAGCTAGTTTTGTACCACAGTATTCTGTTTCCTACACTGTAAAATGAAATATAATCTTGGCTGAGGCAAGCCAAACCTGCTGTGATGTTTATATCTTTTAAATTCTTGCAGATTTATCCTGTAGAAAAGACAGAACTTGCTTTCAAAAATGTGTTGTCATATAACTGCTATGCATTTGTCCTTACCTAATATCTTTATTATCTTTCGCATCCTTTTTATTTCATAAATTGAATCAATATATTATACAATCTGAAAATTTACTGGCAATGAAGTAATGCACTTAATGGGAAACTGCAATTATTGCTATTAAATTTATTTTGATAAATAATGCAATCTTCCTCTAAAATGTACATTTAAAACCAACTCTAATTCAGACGGTCTAGAGTACTTTGATTTAGCAGACAAATGTATTCTTCTAACAATATATTCACAGGGAATTACAAAATTAAGCTATTTAGAATTTATTTTTCAAAACTATAAAACCATATTGATGCAATTCACTAAGGGACATCAAGTGAAAATATTAATGCATGTCATGCGAGCCATGTTTTGCTCTCACAAATGAATGCATATGGTTTTAAAATTGGTTTATATCAATTTTCTGTAGTCTGACATAAATGACCATTGCAGGAAAACATACATTCATATACACACATATCTACACAAACTATATATTTTTTAGATATCAGTCTTTTCTGAAAGAATACATATCTGTGGTGTTAATAGTTTCTTTTATAAAAATTTGACAAGTAATTCGTCATTACTAAAAAAGTTAACAAGTACTTGCCATCCCAAATAATAGCAACACTTTATAAAAACATTTCGGATATCATGCAAATGACTGAATCATTTGCACTCCTTGAAAACAATTGCATCATCTTTTAAAATCATACTCCTGCATACTCCCCAAAGATGAATCACTGGAGGAAAACAATTGGTGATCTTTCTTTCTACTTAACGATCAGCTACAGACAGAAAGAAAATGAGTGAACACAGAAATCAGTCAGAGAACTTCTGCAAATGAAACAGAATTTTGTATTTCATTTTACTTAGGCATATCCAAAACAATTATTGGAAGACACTGTTTCCAAATGTCTAAAACAATATACAGTGAAAAAGATGGAAAGTTTATGGTTCTTAAGTATAACAATTACTGTAAATTTATCTGTAAATATTCCTCCATGTCAGGGACCACTAAAAACACAAGAATATGACCAGTCATGTGTGGAAGATCTTCAACTTCTAAGTAAAGAGTTAAATATGGGGTTTAAAAACTGTTGCTGTGCTTACTGAAAACCAGTTGTCTCTTATGAAAAGCTTGTATGTCAATGAGTTCTACAACAACTGGCAAAACTTAACTTCTGAGGAAAATAGCTGTTGAACACTCTGTAACTTCTAAGAGTCCAGACTGAGTTCAAGCCTCTACATGAAGCACACCACCATCATTCATATTAAATATCACTTGCCTGACCACTATCCATTTGATTTGTGATCACTCACTGAAGTAGAGGAAATCTTAGTTCCATGGCTTCAGAATCATTGCTGAAGACTCCTGCAGCTTCAGAAGGCTCAGGTCATTCCAGGACCCACCCACTTCCGATCAGTCATCTTGTAATTGAAGGAATATTGGACAGATTAGAAGATGTTAAAATCCATGCTATGTAAAATGAGGAAGCCTCTGGCCCAATGACTATGTATGAGTACATCCCCAGTCAAATTTCTAAAGTTTGTACTAGGAACATGTTTCATTGCTTTATTACCATTACACATGGGCAAAAATATTTAACTGCATAAGTCCATGAACCCTTTTGCCTCTGGGAAAGCAAACAAGTGACCTGACGATAATGCTTTACACTTTTGGCCACCTCCAGTGACCCACATTTTTATCATATAACTTTTGCACAAATACCTACTGACAATCAAGCCTCTAAACAGCTGTTATCCAGGGAACCATGAGTGTGCTTTCTGTCTCATTAATATCCTGGCACAGACAGAATTTATCACTTATGAGTCTAACCCTCATCCCCTGGTGGTGACATGAGTACTTGCTTCACTGCAAGGGCTGCTTATGCTCTCTTAATCCACGTATTTGTGCTGTCTTCCTTGCACCAACAGGGGCTATCATCACCAGCTTGGGCTAGTGCATTCTTTGATCTCTCTGAATTGCCATTGGTTGGGTACTGAAAAAAGTCATAGGACAGGGGGAAAAGACAGGTCCAAGTGTTTGCATGACATACAACGACAGGAGTAGATTTAGAGAGAGAATGAAAGGTTACACCTTTCAGAAATTGCAAAGGATTTTTGTGTGCTGTTCTCTAGTGTACAAACCTTACACCATAGCAAATAATTTTTCTGAATACTACTATAATAGTGTACAGCAACTGCCTAAGTAAATGTTTCCAGTAAGACTGTGCATTAGATAAAATTACTGAAGTAACAGCACTTGTAGGATGTGTTAAGGGGATCTCATAGTACATCTCTGCATTCAGAGTACTTTGTGGTGTTTCTTGAACAGATTTAAGAAAATTACCATTCTGTTAATGATAAACTGAGAGAGAGAGACTTGTTAGAAGGGAGGATATTTGGTTTCTGTTATGTAGATTGTAATTACTAGCATTAATCTAGAGCTGGATTCTGACAGGCAGACAATAGTTATGATGCAAAAACTTAAATATTAGTGAGTTAAGGAAAGTTATACAAATAACATTTATTAATATTCTAAAACATGCATGTTAACTGGATAAACCAATCAGTTTGCCCACAGTAACTCCAGCAAAACTAACAATAGTAAGTCCAGATGGCTGTTAATATTAAAAGTAAAATAGTCACAGTTAGCATAGTCTCTGCTCTAGAAAGCACAGAAAACAAAATGAAGTAACTGAAGGGTGGAAGACCATCTTACACCTTCCCCATTGCAATCTGTAAAAAAAAAAAAAAAAAATCACAATATACACACACACACACACACACACACATATATATATATATATATATATATATATATATATATATATATATATATATATAAAATCTACTTCTAGTACTCAGATGACTACATCATTGAATTTCATTTTTGCGAGACAAATATCAAAAACAAAATACCAAAATGGCAAATTTTTCCCAGGGCAAGTAAACACTTTCCCAAACTTCAATGAAACATGCTGGAGTAAATAAAACCCACCTAGGTGGGGGGCTTTGCCCCCCACACTCCCAACTATATATACCAACTCCAGGATACAGTATAGAAAGGGGCATGTTGGGCAAGTGTTTACCTGTCCTGGGAAATATTTGCCGTTCACGTGTTTTCATTTTCAAGATTTTCATCTTGCAAAAATGAAATTCAATGATATGACCATTTGAGTATCAGAAGGGGATACATATATATATATATATATATATATATATATATATATATATATATATATATATATATGTTGTTGTTTGTCTTTCGGCTTTTCTCGGTTAGGGGTCTCCACAGCGAAACTCCGGTCCGCTAATGATTGGCAGTAGATTTTCACGAACACCGAGGTGCCAACTCAATGTCCAACCTTCAACGAAGGCACGCCCATTTACGCATCTCTTTTGAATGCCACCAACCCACAGGGAGGACATGCAGACTCCACACAGAAAGCACTCCCCACACTCCAGCCAAGAATCGAAAGGGAGAACCTCTTGCTGTGAGGCAACAATGCTACCTCTGCACCACCACAGCATATATATATATATATATATATATATATATATATATATATGTGTTGTTGTTTGTCTTTCGGCTTTTTCCTGGTAAGAGGTCACCACAGCGGAACTCCAGTCCACTAATGATTGGCAGTAGATTGTTTTACGAAACGCTGAGGTGCCAGCTCAACACCCAACCTTCAATGAAGGCACACCCATTTATGCAAGCATGTCTTTCGAATGCTAACCAACCGTGGGGAGGACATGCAGACTCTACACAGAAGGCACTCCCAAGCCACACCGAGAATCGAACATGAGAACCTCTTGTTATGAGGTAACAATGCTACTGCCGTACCGTCGCGGCATTATATATATATATATATATATATATATATATATATATAGAGAGAGAGAGAGAGAGAGAGATACATATAAAGCAGAAAAAAATTAACTTACCACAGGGAAGTTAAGAATCTGCAAGCATTCTCACATAAACAGTATGATCCTTGCACATTCCTGAGTCCAAAATAAAGGCAGAAAAATGAATTCTACCCAGTGTACTGTGCCAGCATCTGCACATACATGTCCTGTGCATGCACAGTACTTGCCATATATGCTCTCTACACAGAAGCAGCTGCAGAGCAACATTCAAAGTTCCTTTATACAATGACAGCATATTTACAAATGGTAAGAAGCATTTTCTCTATTATGTAATTGTATAACAGAAATAATTCCCTCCTGTATGTGGAGTTAATCATGACTGGCTTTGTTTGATCATGTAATCAAATCATACCAGTCATGGCTAAATCGAACATTACCCACACCTAGTCATGGATTACTGCTTAAATAAGTTCCATTTGGGGTGCAGCTGTAACTGGAAGCCAGTGTGCATTGGATATTTATTGATGGTGACGTTCATAGTTATTATTGACAATGGTAAAGAATCAAGATATCTTATTATTAGCCATGTTGTATGGCAGTGTTGTGGGAGAGATTACAGTAAGTACCAGAAAGAGTAGTTCTTATTCCAGTCTTGATATTTGATGATATTAATTATTGCATTCCTAGCTTACTTCCTTAGAAGATTTGGAAGTGTATATGTATATTTCTGTTGGAATATTAGGATTTGATCAGCAGATAGTCTTGGGCATCTCTGCTTGTTTACTTGTGCTAATTAAATACCCATATGTCTTTGGATGCAATTGTTAAGTAGGGACTGAGACGAGGTACTCTGAAGAACATAGTAGTCTTTGAACAGATGAGTACAAGGCTGATGTTTCGACAAGATTTATTCATTACATCATTTATGATGATGATGTAAAGACTGGCAAAGTTATTGTTTCTGATCTTGGCAGAAAAATCCTATAGAGAGGTCTCAGCTACTTAAGCAGTTAGCAGATCTGAATACAATGACTATAATTGTGGAAAGATGAAATGTATGTCCTTTGGAGTAAAGTTTAATATGTAATATAATTTGAATAATGTAATTACAGAACATGTTAATGCATTTTGGGACGTGTGCTGTTCTGGATACTATGCTCTCTTTTCAGAACCATATTGTAGTGCTCGGTTTGGATGCTAATAAAATATTCAGCATTATATTATCACCAAAGCATGGGATTAGAACTTTGTGAGGAAATTATTTACAACACTGGCAAGGCCAAAATTAGAATAGGATGCTCTGATGTGGTATCAATGGAGGAAGACCCATACTGATAAAACAAAGCATTAATACAAAGAATATTTACAAAGAGAAGTGAGCTCTTGGGCTAAATTAACTATTCTGACAGGATGGAATGCTTAGAACTATTTTCCTTATCATACATAAGATTAAAAGGTGATATGATGATGCATAAATGCCTATAGGACCATTCTTATTTAAATGCACTGGATTACTGGTATCTTCAAACAAGGTGGACAGATTACTTAAGAGTCTTGGCAAAAAATAATTTCAGAGACAAGTGAGTCTCACAAAGAGTTGTTAAAGTGTGGAAGACCTTGCCAGATGATGTAATGTGTCTGCCACTGGGCACTCACTTTAGTGAACATTGCTAAGAGGTTTGATGATAGGTGTAACGGAAAATTTATACCACTCCTTGCCTGTAAGGTTGCCTTGTGTTGTCTTATCTATTTTTTTTTATTTGCTCTGTAGATAAGGATATTCTTAGCTTAAAGGTGAATCCTCTCTCCTCATCATTCTTAACAAAGCTGATTCTTTCTTTTCAGTAGGTCTAACCTAACTTCAGAATATCTCCTTAAATATTCCATCCATAAATCAGAAGTAGGTCATGTGTATTCACACACTCAATAATTTCCTGGCGCATAATTATTTACTCTGCAATCAGCAGCAGAAGTGGCTGTAGGAAATTTTGGAAAGGGTGTGATGGGTTTGCAATTGAAACTTTAAAGTGGGATGTCTGTAGGAAAACAAGAACTTGAGCCTATTAATGACTTCCAGTGACATGCAAAAATTTGTAGGACAAGAGTCAAAGTTAATTTTCAAGAAAAACTGAATAGTTTTACTTATTTTTATTTAATCTTTATTAGTTTATCTTTTGTTGACTGGGTTAGTCCCACTGACCAATTTCCAGGGGAGACCCAAGTTGGTAATCAAACTGACTGGCAGATTTGGCCAAGGCACTGGAAAACTCCTCTACTCTTTTTGGTAATCGCTGTGGGATCTTTTACATTTACCTGAGGTACCACCCACTCACATTTTTATTAAACTTTATATGTTGCTGAAGTTTGAAAGCTTGAATTTGTTATCCATTCACTATTTTACGAATACTTTGGTTCGTTAACTCTGACTCATATCTGGACTTCAGAGTTGGAAGAACGCTGAAAACATCACTGAAGTAGTTAGTGTTGATGTGCTGTTTCTCAGCTTATTATATCAAGAGCAAGATATCCAGGATTTTACTACAGGTGACCATATTTGTTAGTCTTAATTTGCAGTGTTTGGATCAATTGATTCAGCTGCTTTGTTTGGACTGTTTTATATCATTTATTTCAATTGCTGTTATCTTGTATTCACTGCAGTGGTTGCCTTCAACTGTTATTTAATTTTATCATGGGCTTTGTATTATGTTGTGTAAACTGCTGTTTGTTTTGTTTCGATGTTGCTGCTTTTAAATATTTCTCTATAAATTTACTTCATTTTATTGTTATATTGTTATGTTTTATGGATCATTTGTTTATACCCTGATTTACTTATTTATTTATTTTTTTGTGAAGTGCATTAGTTAAAAGCATTATAATAAAATGATCATGTGACATCAACAGCAGCATTTTTATGCCATGTGACCTGAATTATATTATAAAAAGTTTCTGCTTGTGTTACACTGATTTTAAATCATTTGAGAAAGTACTGGTGCAGAACAGCTTACAACCTGTGCATGTCATTTTTATTTTCATTATTTTCAATGGATATATATATATATATATATATATATATATATATATATATATATATATATATATATATATATATATATATATATATATATATATATATATAGGGTCTATATTAGAACACCGAACATTTGAAATATTAGGTGTTCTAATATTGACCAGTTTTCAGTGAACACTGAAAATATTGAAGTAACAGGAAACCGAATTCTTTCTTAGGGAAAGAATTCAGTTGTCCGTTTCTGTTGCTTTGGTATTTTCAGCACTCTGCTGGAAAGTTATGGGTCGGGTTCAGGTAAGTGTGTGATTGTGTGGACATGTGGGTTAGGGCGGGTTAGGTGAGTTAGGGTTAGGGCATGGGTCAGGTAAGTGTGCGATTGTGTGGACGTGTGGGTTAGGGTGGGTTAGGTGAGTTAGGGTTAGGGTTAGGGCACGGGTGAGGTGACTGTGCGATAGTGACAGACCTTAGGGTTAGGGTTTGGGTTAAGGTAAGTGGATAGTTAGTGGTGTTTGTATAGTTTAGTGTAAGGTTAGCTGTTAGAGTTTAGATGTATGTGTGTGGATTGCTGTTTGTTTGGTGTGCTTGTGTTGTGTGTATGTGTTTTGGAACAGCAAATTTTTGCCCTAGGAAAAAATTCGCTGTCCCGAATGTTCAATGTTTTTTTTTTATTGCTAGGGTTCGATATTAGAACACTAGACATTTTGAATGTTCGGTGTTGTAATATATTCACATATTAAATGCTCTGTTTCTCTAAAATCACTGAGTGACTTTTGATATCTAGGATCATCAACATATACTCTGAATCAAAGATGACGTCATTAATCTTGTCAATGAAATGACATGTCTCCTTAATGTTGGAAGGTATCAGAACTGGCAGAGAGTTTTAAATTCTATGCACTAGAATGGTTAGAGACTCTGTTTTAGGAAAGGAAGCAGAAACAATCACGCAACAAGGAAAATGACCCTCACCTTTATAAACCTTCAGTATTCTCAAAAAAGAGAGGGTGACTGGGGTAGTTATAATAAACATAAAACATTTCTGATGATTTACAAGTAAACTACAAATCAGCAACAGAGATGTCGGTCACTTTGAAACTTCTACTGTAATATTTTCTGTTTATGTTCTCATAAGAATGCTCATCTGCCATGATATCCAGTATCTTATCAGTATATTGACTCATATCCATAATGAACAGCACCCCACCATTGCTAGTCTTCATAAAATGTCTCGGAGTATCACCAGCCTATTTCCCATTCACCAGTTTTTCAGTAGAAGAGAGACTGTAAAACATAATACTAGCAGGAATTCTTAAAAGAGAACCGCACCCACAGATTCAAAAATGTTTATTTCGTCATGGTTTAGTGTTTCCTACATTTTAACACCACTCTGGAACTGTTTACAGGTTTTTAAATATTTTATATGTAATTTCCGAGTCTGACCACATGGGGTCTGACATCTTGAAGTAATTTTGATTGTTTAGTCTGCCTCTAGGTATCCCAAAATGCAGTTCTCGTCTATAAAAAGTTACATCATGCAAGCATCTTTTTTCCTAAAGCTCCTGTCACTGCATTGATTTTACATGCATACACTGCTGTCTTTCAGTCAGTTAGTTTTAAGTAACATTTCATGCCATTCAATGACTACCTAAACATAAACAGCGCAAATACCACAGAACACACTTTCAAAGTATTTTTTTACAGCTGCTGCTTTTTTAGAATGGCTAAACTGCAGTCTTTTGTGAAGCCTGAACTGTACTACTTTGATTCATCTTCCATCCCCCTTCATACCTAACTTCCTTAGCTGTCAAAGTGCTAAGGGTAATTTCAGCTGTTACCTGTTGTGATTGACAGCTCACAGCAGGAGACTTGACTCATGTACTGTTTTACTTGTTCTAGCCTTTACTTTCTGTATGGGTAGGGGAAGGACCAGGGAGCTGTGACATCACAGCATGGGTGGGTTTTTAGGACAGTCATGGTGATGTCAATTTGGGGAGGGAATTGGTCAAAATACTACCTGTATTCAGTGGCCTTGATGACATCAATGAATTGGAGACTGCAGCAAGGGTGGCATACACATTTTTTGAAAGCGAAACCACCACAGTACAGTAAGGTACTGTTCTAGTGGAGAGAAACAGTAAATTTAAAGTATTTTAAATGCAGAGTTGTTGTTTATTCATAGCAGGGACAATAAATAGGGCGAAAAAGACAGAGAAGTTGAACATTTAATAATAGAATCCTATTGTTGTCCTTTAATATTTTTCTCAATTCTTTTACATAGATGTTTTGAAACACTTTATGGTTGAACTGGAGAATATGTACCAAGTTTTCAAGCTATATCGTTAACTCTAGGATTTGATCTTCCAGGGGGTTGTCATCACTTTCAGATTCATATTCTACAAATACTGGGGGACATTAGCTTACTGACGTCTTTAACCATCATATTAGGTGTAAAGTTTAGTCCCCTCTTTAACACCGACAGTTCAATTTCGAGGGGGGGGGGTCAGAAAACTTTATTATCTTAAACTATTCAGAGTTAGTTATTTTTGTTTCACCTGTAATTCTGCACATTTCCAAGATTCAGAGAGGTACACTCAGGTTTTAGTTCTAGTTCTAGTATGCCCTGACCACACATTTGTTGGTTTGTAGATCTCTTTGTAGAGGTTTTCTGTTTGGGCCTGCAATCATGGTATCCATGACAAGTCTTTCCCATCTTTGCTGTGGTTGCTGAAAAGACATTGTCAAACACATTGCATGGTTCTGGCAGCCAATAAGGACAACATTTTCAATGAGAAGTTGCAAAAAAAAATTCTCAAAAATGTTCCCAGGCTCATTATAAGCTTATATTGATTAATGGAATCAAGTTTCATATTAATGTCTGCTTGACTAGTTTGAATGTTATCAGCTCCTTTAAAAATCTTTATAATTTGTACTAACATGTTTATTCTTGTCATTTATTCATTTCTTAACAGTGTTATCTTTTAGCTTAATATTATGTCAAATAGCATCAAGAAATATTTTGTTATACCATCTTGGCAGCTTAGGAAGATTTGTTAGACTGTATAAGCTGCTAGATAACATTTGGATATCCAATTTGCATTCTAACAATTGTTCTTCTTTGTATACCATTAACTTGACTAGTTGAATTGCAGCATTATTTTGTTTCAATGCAGCGTTGGCTGAAGTAGTTAGTGAAAGGCCTGGTACTTACATACAAAGACATGCATCTGGAGCATTTCACCCCGGGCCTCCGCTGAAAATTTGCTTAGTTCCAAGTCGGACTTTCCTGGTAAGCAAATGTTAAATAAATAAAAATAAATAAAGATCAACTTCTAACTTCTGGTTCATGTGTTACCCAAGAAGATTCTTCAGCAAGCAATTATGGTGCTAGTAATATTGTTAGAATGAAATTAAAATGTCATTAGGAATACAATAACATCTGGGAGATTTTAACAACTGGAATAATTTTTTTATTTCACGTCTTTGCTCAGCCTTCTGATCATCAACCTCCTCTCAGCTTATCAGCCCATTGATTCCCGATCACCAAAGTGAGGATCACTGAGGAGGGGAAATCATTAAGGTAGCTGTTATGGGTGGTTCAAGTTTTTATCCTTAAGCTTATATGAATATAATATGAATGGCTGAACTGTTTAAATGCCAAATGCAAAACTCCAGCATAAAAAAAAACATATTGCTAAAAATTCCTAATACCAAACCTACAAAAGATCGCTGAAGGATCACACTAAAAACCCTCCTTAACATTAGTCCAAATTCGTCTGAATAATGGCAATGTTTTGGGAAGTTTTTTATTTTTTTTTAATGGTAAAGTGTAGGGTTAGGGTTAGGATTAGCAAACATTACTAAGGTGAGCAGCAGGTGGAAGATGACCTTGTCATCTTAAGGATATTAACACAAGGAGTAGCATGAATTACCATTTTAGAATGTATACTATTTTAAAGGTGAAATAAATTTGTGTATTTGAACTTGTTACTGCTGAACAAAAAGAAGACTATTCAGCTATAAATACTGTAGTTCTTGAATGATGGTGACTGAATAGACATTTTACATCATACGAAGTATTTGGGAAGGGAACACCACACCATATTTAGTTTTTCATATAAATCCTATATTTGGTCTCCACCTATTATAAGCCAGTGGTTTATTTTGCATACATTTTTATAACTTCGTCATATTAATCTCCGTTATACGTTGTTGGATCCCATTATAATTTTGGTAATTTGTAGATATGAGTGCAGGTGATTGCTGATCCAATGCTGCCATTTTGAACAGCATATTAGTGGGCTACTTTTTTACATTGGAAGAACTATGGGTTTGACCCAGTTAATGGTCCCTGGGATATTAGCTCTTCCTTTGGTGTATGATTAAAACCATAAGCACGTATATGGTCACAGCAAGGGCTATTATCATTCGGGTGCATTTGAAGGTAGGCATTAGTTATGAATAAAAGGATGTAGCACTGCCTTTAATCTTTATTCATGAATAGATTTGGGTTTTTCCAAATAGTCTTTATGGAACAAAGAGATTATTTATGTAAAAGCAGGGGCTAACATTGTCCATTTATGATTTCTATGTTGAATATATCGATTTTTCTAAATGAACATAGCATTGCTGTGTATACTTCACATTATGTGAAGGGATATTTTATTTATATTTTTTTCTTTCTGATGACAATATATTTCATTGGGTATTTTGTGGCTATTAATATATACCAAGGATATTGCTATTTTTCTCTGGATATCTATTTCTGGGCAATGAAAGATTATTATTATATCGAAGTTATACTACATGAAAAAGTTGGCCCGCGGACTTTTTTCGGCGGCCTACTCTTCTTTTTCCAAGTCTTCATATTTTTTTTTTAACATTATTAACATGATGGTTCGTGCAAAAATAATAAAAGACAGCGTTAAATTTATTTTTGCTACATTAAATGTGTATTTTATTGCTAATTGCCATGTTAAACCCAGCAACGGAAAGCAAGATCGGGGCTTTTTGAGAAGTTCACTGCTTGCTTTTTGATGTTAACATAGTTTAATAGTTTATACACAGCACGGAGTTTTTAAAATTTTAAACAGAAAATCGTTTTATTTTACTCATTAAAATAATGTACGGAGATGTCCGAACCTTGCTTTCAACAAAGCTTAACTTAATTCGCTTGATCTACTTCGCGCCTCGCGACAGCTCTCATGTAATTTCAGTACATGTACCGACAAGTAATATCGGATGGAAGGAACTGCCGCGGAACAATGCCAGGCATTACAGATTAAAATAGTTAGTAATCTTTTCTTTAGTCGTTTTCTGATAAATAAAATAATAATCTGGTAATGGGTCACTTTATGGTTAAGGTAATGTTTTTTTTTGTTTTGTTTGGTCGGTCGGTCCGCCTGACCAAACCACGCCAACCCAACGGGTATTTATTATACCCCACCAAAAGGCAAGTTATTGCTATATTATTTTTTCTGGTCCCTATAATATTGGTGACTATACATACAGATTTAGTTTCCCATAATATCCCTCTGTCCCAAAGGGCAGGCATTGGTCAGCGGTCACACAACACATAAATATATTGTTTTATATACATTATATTTTTTGATTTTCTAATACTAATGGATCTAACTAGGTTACTATAGGGATTATTATCAGATCGAGACGATCTGGGAATATTTGGTTTGGGTCGCACAACCAACCAAAACAATGGTCTTGACAATTTACCACCTGATAACACATGTGGAACACAATTCCTTAGACTAAACAAAAGCATGAGGTTCTTAAGGACTAATGTGTGGCACTCAAAGCTATTTAAGGCCTATTTAACCAAAGGCATTTCACCAAGGGGCCTTAGGGTACGTATACAACCCCTAGTCAATAATATTGATACTGAACTAGCAGAACAATGGGCCATAGCTCAACAAAAAAGCCTCCATGGGCTTTGTGGAAGTGTTAGCTGCTCATTATGAATGAACCATTGACAAAGACATTATGGAGGTAACCAAGATGATATCAAGAAATTTGAGGGACAGCCTTCTTAGACTACATGTCTCAATAAACTTAGCCAGGACCTATTAAACCTAGAACAACAATTAAAAGAAAGAAAAGTGTGCAAGTTCCAGAGGGACCTGGCTGATTATGATAGGGGGAATCTATTCACCACAAATAAACATGTTAGGTTTGAGAACACCAACAGGAAGGTGGTCAAGCGGAAACAACCTATGTCAATCTTGAAGAGACCCACTTCATCCAGTTATGACACCTCAGGGGGTGAGTCGTCATCAGGTATGGACCCAGATTCACAGCACACCCCAGATTCCCCTGCATCCAAAAGAAGCAACACACAGGTCCCATTAGGTGTAGTCAGAGGAGGGCAAGGAGGAAACACTCCTAAGGTAGACAGTATGGAGGAAATAATGAAACAAATGATTCAGAAATAACCAATAAGAATAATGTGTTGAATATTTCTTCCACTTCTTTGTCACAAACTCAGATACAAGTTTTGAATAAAATGCTTGATTTCATTCCTGTTTTTTTGTCTCTGAAGATACTCTTGCACAGGACATCATCTCTTTTTGTAGACTGCCCAATTTAAGGTTATACTTTCAGTCAACCCCCAATCCTGATTGTCGGGATGTATTCAAATATCACAAATCCCATTTTACCCCCCCCCCAATGCATCACAATGTTCATATGTTCCAGACTTGCATTCTCAAAGATTTACACTTTCATTCTAGGGAATTCCGAGCCAAATCTAATAATCTCTCAAAGATTGAAATTCAGGCCATACGGGAATTGGAGAGTAATCATGATCTGGTTATACTACCTGCTGACAAAGGTGGGGTGGTGGTGGTTATGGATTGGACACAATACAATATGGAAGATGACAGACAACTAAATGATGGGCGATACTATACATGCATGCCATTGGACCCAACAT
This sequence comes from Protopterus annectens, assembly GCF_019279795.1. Taxonomy (NCBI): domain Eukaryota; kingdom Metazoa; phylum Chordata; order Ceratodontiformes; family Protopteridae; genus Protopterus; species Protopterus annectens. The sequence goes on along the minus strand of NC_056744.1, from coordinate 456,998,355 downwards.
TTAGGTTTATAAAACAAATTGACCAATTTTTGTTGTCTGCCAAGGATGAGGGGATTATTACTGATACTACTCTTTTCCATCTGACAGTGTCTGATCCCATGAGCCATTACATCTACTTCCTCCCAAAACACATAAGGATCTCCATCAACCACCAGGTAGGCCCATTGTTTCAGGTAGGGGTTCTATCACCAAGCCACTCTCACAATTCCTTACGAAATACCTACAACCACTACTGAATTGGGTTCGGTCCTGAATTCAGGATACCACGGAATTTCTACAAGTGATCTCTGAGATGCAGTTGGAGCCAGATTGGCTATTGTGTACCTTGGATGTCTCCGCATTATACACCAACATTCCTCATTGGACAGGCTTGGAAGCATTGGAATATTGGCTTTATAAGTCAGAAATGTATCAACCAGGATTTAATACCTTATTGATCTGCCTTGCAGAACACGTTCTAACCAAGAACGTATTCTATTACCAAAATAAATATTACCTGCAGGTCCACGGCACGGCCATGGGGGCTTCTTTTGCCCCTATTTATGCTGACCTCTTTATGGCCCATTTAGAGGAACAACTAATTTATGATAACATACATAACATTTACTTAGAGGAGATTGATATCTGGAGACAATATCTAGATGATTGCTGGCTAGTATGGAAATCAGATGCAGAATATCTTATGGAATTTGTGGGGTACCTCAACAAAAATAAATGGGGCATACATTTTACAGCTAATTATAACATCAATAGTATTACCTTTTTGGATGTCTTGATTACCAGGAATAATGATCATACCTTAGAATCTGAGGTTTACCGCAAATACCCCCAATACAACTCTCTTCTTCATGCCTCTAGCTTCCATCCACCGCACATTTGCAGGAACATTCCTAAATCACAGTTCTTGCAGATGAAGTGTATATGCTCACACAATGCCACTTACGAACAATATAAGGAGGACCTAACCATCAGATTTAAGGATAGGCGTTATAAAATGGGAAACATCTTTAATGCCAGGAATTGGGTGTCTACACTTGACAGGAGAGATCTTCTGAGATAAAGGGAGAGGAAACCAGTCAATGAATCTATGATTCACTTAGTTACCACCTATGGAAAAAACACTGACGTGTTGTTAAATAGTGTCTGAAGGCATTGGAATATCCTCCTAGTGGATAATAAACTTTCAGATTTCCTTTAGGAGAGATGTCACTTTTCCTTTACAAGAGGTAGGAATTTAGGATCACACTTCAGCCTCTATAAACATGTCCTCAGGACTAAGGATGATCCGACACAAACAACCTTGATGGGTGATTTACTTATGGGCTGCGTCCCCTGTGGCCACTGTACCCATTGTGGAAAAGTTATGAAATCTAAACAGTTCATGAGCAAAAATACTGATAATGTGTTTGACATCTCATTTTTTGCTAATTGTGGTACAGATTGGGTGATCTACCTTGCCACATGCACCTGTTCTGCATTTTATGTAGGACAAACCTCCTGACCCCTCAGACTGAGGGTATCAGAACACTACAGTGACATGATAACAAAGAAAATCCCTAATGCACTATACAAACACTCATTGGAACATAAGAACATATTTTGTAGGTTTATGGTGATTGATAGAATAATTGGCAACAGGACCAATAAAGTTGGATGGCATCAAATATGAAATAATAAAGAAAAGAAATGGATTATAAAGTTGGGAGGCTTATTCCCACCAGGGCTTAATGAGTATTTCTGATTGACCAATTAGCCAAAGACTCATTCACAGGTTAGATTATAAAAGGAAGCAATTGTATCATTGTTCTTTATCACACTGATGAAGGCTATGTATTTTCTATAGCCGAAACCGGTCTGTTACTGTTTCCCTTTTTATGTTTATAAGGCTATTTAGCCATTTAAGCTATTAAATATTGAACATTACAGTTTGCTGGCTCCCTGGTATTTTTAGTGCAATTTTTTTTACTTTTGGAGCTGTGCAGTTGCCATACTTGCAGGGGCTGACATTTTTCAATGGGCTGAAAGGAGACCATATCCCCAGATCTAGATGATTGGATTTACCTAGATAACATAGTGAAAAAGGCAATACTCTGCTACATTTTTTATTACTGGGAATATCCACACCAGGCTCCAGTGGCAGTAACAAATGATTTCACTTACGGGGTGACACTGCAGACAGTATTCTCACAGCTGCTGTTTTTAAAGCTAATATCATAACAACTTGGGGTAGAATTGGTCCCTTGTGCACAGTCTGGAAGTGTACTAACACGTTAACTTGCAACGTGCTAGAAATTCACAATGGATCCACTCAGCCAGTGAAGGAGTTCAGCTATGGAATTTTTTCACAAGTTAAATAAAATTATCTTCATGAACTAATGTTGAAAGGAACACTGGCTGTAAACTGGTATGAACCTGGAGAATGTTGACATTACTTAAGTTTATCTAAAGTTAACCTGACTCATTTGCATAGCAGGTATTGACTGAGTCAGGATTATATGTACAAGTGCTGCTATTTTGATATTAATTATTTCTGTGTTTTTTTATGTACTTTTGTTAACTCACACCTCCTAAAAACATGCTACATTGTATGCAGATAGACAGACTGAAAATTAGATTGATAGAAAGAAAGACAGATCTGTATAATTTTTACACTTCTGCAATGGGTCACAACTGAAATTGATTCAAGGGGAACCCATACAATTACTTAATTTAAAATAAATTAAGTTAAAATAAATATTGCAAGGCTTCGTGCTATTGAGAAAATTGAAGATAAAATCCTACAGGCTACAAAGTCTTGAGACATTCTCGTAGCTCACAGTTTATAGCTTTGATGAATGGTACAACTCTATCTATAAATAGCTAAACTACAGGTCTGCAACCATTTGGGATTTTCAGACCTGTCAAATGAAAGAAGATTCACAAAGTTGTTTTATACAGCAGAAATGGCCAGCTCAATTGCTTTCAAAGCCAAATACTCTTCGTTTTGTCTATGTAGTCGTTTATTTGATATTGTTTATTAATATACAATAGCTATTATTCTCCCACTATTTCATTCCAAAGGAACTTGCTCATAGGGAATATTTAAACATTTCTAAAGTGTACAAAGTATACGAGTTAAAAATATATACAGAGATGATAATTAGTAACATATCTTTTTCATTTTGTTTGTCATATTGTCATACCACAATTTTATCAGTAGAGAAAAAAGAACATAGTGCTAAATAATATATATTAAAAGTATACGCTTTGATTAAAGGTGAAAACCTGGTGGCCCTCATAGTGTAACTGCCAATGCTGTCAGCAAGCAAAGTGAAAAAAATACACAATATTAGAATTTTATGTGTAGCCAAGGAAATTATGTGAAGAACACAGATGTGGAAAATTAATTGTACTAGAGTGCAGGTGCATGAACTAGATACATAGTGCTGGTGATTTCCTACTGCCAAGTGCAGAAGAAAAAAGAGTTTTTAAAATGGAATGCATACCTACATTAAATGAAGGTACTATTATGATAACATGGAGTAGAATACAAGTGACAAAGATGAGGATGCCGGCAAAGTATGACAAAAGCAAAAGAGGATGAAAAAGTTAAAGGCAATGGTGTCTGTGGAAAGTGATGACCAGTAATGTCAAAATACTTGATAATAAAATGAGTCAGCTACTTGCAGTGCTATTGGCTGGATATTTTACAACTGAAAGGATATCCAAAATATGAATTACAGGGGTTAGGAAACAGTGTGACTTGGATGCAAAGTATATAGGGGAGACAGAGACATTAACTAGAGGACAGGGTGGTACTACATATTACATTTAATATCTCTGCATAGCACATGAGAAATAAAAAGATGTGTAGAAGAAAAATGGACTGACAGAGGCTGTTGTCTTAAAACTGAATTAGGCGTTAAGGTTCTATGCTGGCTAGTTACATAATGTGGACAACCCAGAACACAAAAAAATATGATAAAAAGTTCAAATCAAGATCAGAAGGAAAAAAAATATGGCAAAAGTATTTATAGGGACCCTCAGTCTAATAGCAAAATGTGAGTGATGAAGACTGAGAACAGAAATGTTTGTGACATGGTTTTCAATAGCATTTCAGCATAGATGGGGAGGATGAAAAATGTAGTAGTGGTGTACCCCATGCACTATTGTGGACACGTGTACATCTGTTTACGTGTGTGTGTGTGTGTGTGTGTGTGTGTGTGTGTGTGTGTGTGTGTGTGTGTGTGTGTGTCTGTGTAGTTGCAGCATTCCTACTGATAGACAAGTATAAAAGTTTCGATGTAGGACACAACTGCTTCAGTATCATTTTTGAGTGTAAATAAATGAACTGTGGAATTGTATTGTGCATATGACTATTTATCTTTATGGTGCTGAACATGCTGACAGTTTGTTTGGGTCATTTCATGCACATGTACAACAAATGATTGTTATTTTATTCTACAGGTAAGTGGTATTCAACTGTGGAGTGTTTGTGGGCTGAAAAACAGGCATAAACCAGAAATGTTTTTAGCAAAAGTGTGTTTATTGTCTAATTAAGCTGGAAGTGAAATTTAAAATTTCTCAGTAAATAACCTGAACTTAAACTGAAGAAAGCATATCCAGTGTTGTGTTTTATATTTATAACAAATTATATTGTTTCCTATTCATGCATCACAATCTCTTGCAAGTACATGAATATATGAGTTAATTATACCATCTAAAAAGGCAGAACTTTTGCTGTTCTCTATGTTCTGTCTATAACTCAACTAAGGAAAGTTAATTGTTATTTATGTGCTTACCCTATCAAAAAAGAAAGAAAAGACTGTTTTTATTTATTTATTTTTTCCAAGTGACCTATTATACTTAGCCAAAAACGAGAGTCTCACAGAAACTCTGGTACATACCAGCTCAAACTATGATCAACTTATAGTAGTAACAGTCTCCAGGAACAGATGACTATGATAGCCACTGCACTGACCCCCCCCCCCCAAGGTCCACCCCACCACTACGGAAACTGATTAAGGATGACAACATCAAAAACTACCTTGCTCCTTTGAAGGATATGTCACTCAGGAGAATTGGGCACAGGCTGATTAGGCAAAAATCCTGTCTTTGCAATATATAAAGGAAGTAATTCAGATATATGTAAAAATGAAAGGTGCTGACTATATCAGCTGTCAAAAACTAAAAAAAAAAAGAGCTGCTGGCTATAACTGGTATGGCTTCTGAAACAGAAGCAATTACATTTCATAACTGAATATTTAATTCAAGTAAAATAGCAAGATCACAAATGTCTGACTAAAAAGCGTATTTTAAACTTGTGCTTACAACTGACAGTAAACATTAAATACATTTTAGCAGCTGATAAATTTATTTATTTTTATTTATTTTTATTTAACATTTTGTTTACCGGGAAAGTCCAAGTTGGAACAAAGCCAATTTTCAGCGGAGGCCTGGGGAGAAACGCTCCAGTTACGTCTTTGTAACATGGGAGGAAACCAGAGGAAACCCATAAATGCAAAAATTCATGTAAATGTGACTCTAGGTTCACAGATCCATGGGTAAGAGCAGGGCAATCAGTCTCTAGACCATTATCATCCTAGCCAATAACCCATATTCAAAAGTTCCTTCTTGCATCAAGGAGGACAACACAAGATAGATTGGGAAAGAATTTGAGGCTACCCATCAAATTATATAAGATCACCTTGAAGGTGGCAGGGATGCTACTCTGATTGACATGTAGTGGAAATTTGTTCCAGAGGCTGGAGATACATTCTGATACAAATCTATTATGCCAATGTGTCTTATTTAGCTGCTTATGAGATGTAATTCCTTGAGTCTGGTATTTGCAGAATCATTTGTTTTGCACAGAAATAGGCGGTCAATGAGGTTCAGGCTTTCGTGGCTCAAAAGGTTAGACACAAATCCCAATGGAGGAGTCTATAAGGGTCTTAGGACAGAGATAGGGCTGCCATTCTATTCTGATAACTAAAATTTTAAGTCCACTGATCTTTTGTTAGGAATCTCTGAGATCTCCCAAGTTCTGTGATGTATTTACACATAAACATCCCAAAAGAGGTATTATATTTCGATCCAGTCCCATTTGCCAAAAGGACAAAGCTGTTATTGCATCCCAGATGGTTTGTGTGTGACTAGGGACTGAGGGGAGGTGGATGGGAGTAACCAGTTTACTCTGGCCTGCCCATCCTGGATAAACGTAGACAGGCTAGGCTTGTTGTGACAGCAGCATTATGAGACTGGTGAGTTCCATGCTGCAAGCAGTATACCCCTTGGTCAAGATGTACATGCACAGAAGCATGCAGCTGTGCAGCATTACCACCTTCCTCTGTCTTTTTTCATACAGGTCAGGGTGAGCATGGAGGAGGCTAAGGCATTTCTGTTAGGTGTGTTGGGGGGGTACAAAAAGGGAGGTATTATATTTAGTTATAGGCTTGATTAGATACACGTAATGGAGAATTAAGACTTTTTTGGATCCGGAAGAGATGCCTTTGTAAATTAGATGAGTCAGATAGAAAGTACAGTTGTGTACACTTACCATAAATGTAGATGTTCGACTGTCTTCACTGTTGCAGTCATGACTGTAGGGTTCTCCATTGCCGGCAGGCAGTCCTCGGTCGGCCAGAATCCCAAAGTCTGGGTCCGGCGTCAGCTGCTCAGCCATGCTCCCTGACGTCAGAGCGCCAGGAGTACAAAGCTGACAGCCGACGCCATGTTCTCCAGTTTTTCTTGCCCCAGATGTCAGGTGTTCCAAGATGAGTAAGATCCCATACCCTTTGCAAATACACCTCAAAAGAAGGGTGAAGAAGGGAGCCACACAAAAGAAAAAATAAGAGGGGACAGGAGGGAGGGTAACCCAAACTGCAACAGTGAAAACACTCGAACATCTACATTTATGGCAAGTGTACACAACTGTACTATGTTCATCATATTTCACTGTTGCAGTCATGACTGTAGGGTTGAATCCCAAAGCAGAATAAAAGGGAGGTGGTCATAAAGTAGAGGGGGTGGCTAAAAGGCCCTGCAAGACAGCAGAAGCAAAGCCTGCCCTAGACTTAGAGTAGAGAGGGAGATTGTAGTGCTTGGAAAAGTATGCACTGAACTCCAAGTAGCAGCTTCCAAAATGTCTTTGGTAGGAACTCCCCTGAGGAAGGCAGCTGAAGTGGCAGCAGCTCTGGTAGAGTGAGTCCTTATACTCCCTGGGATTTGCTTTCCATGGTGTGAATAGCAAAATCTGATTCCATGAGCAATCCATTTAGAAATGGTCTGATTTGAAATGGCTTTACCTTGGGAACTTGAAGCATAAGAAACAAACAATTGCTCTGATTTCCTAATCTCCTTGGTTCTGTCCAGGTAAAAACGTAGTTGTCTGTGTACATCCAAGGAATGCAAGATCCTTTCCCCCTTATTTTGAGGACTGGGGAAAAAAGTTGGCAAGTGAATAGTTTGATTTAAAGCCACTTTGGAACCACCTTAGGCATGAAAGTAGGATTAGTCCTTAAAGACACCCTGCCTTGATGAAAAGTAATATAAGGTTCCACAGCCATGAGAGCTTGCAACTCCGAAACTCTCCTGGCAGAGGTAAGAGCTAACAGGATGGCTGTCTTCCAAGATAAAAACTTGATGTCAGATGTGGCAGCAGGCTCAAAAGGAGGTAAGGTGAGTTTTTCTAAAACATAGTTGAGATCCCAAGCAGGAATGGGAGGAGATCTAGGAGGCCTTAAGTTCTTAGCTCCTCTGAGAAACTGTCTCATGAGTTGGTGGGAAAAGATTGGAGGGTCTGTATTATAATTAGCAGAAATAGCAGAGGCATGGATCTTTATGGAAGAGAAAAAGAGACCCCTATGTAAGAGGTCCGTCAGGTAACATAAAATCAGAGGAATGTTAGGAATAAGAGGATCTGAATCCTGAGCCTGCATCCAGGAGCACAATCTTTTCCATTTTCCTGCATAAGATTTTCCTAGTGCTAGGATGTCTGACTTCTAAAATGACATCCATAACCTGCTTGGGTAAGAGAGAATGAATCAAAGACCCTGGATTAACCAGGCCACCAGGCTGAGAGTTTGGACATGGGAGTGCAGAACCTGACCCTGGTGTTGGGACAGAAGGTTCGGAATCTGTGGTAATACCCAAGGGGGCTCCAGTCAAAGATTTTTCAGTGTTGGGTACCAAAACTGTCGAGGCCAATTTGGGGCCAGTAAAATTATCATCTTGGGCTTGTCCTGTTTGATCTTTAATAACACCCGTGGAAGAAGAGGTAGAGGCGGGAAGGCATACCCCGAGAGGTTTCTCCAAATGAATGATAGTGCATCCACTTTCCAAGCTAGTTTGTGGAATGTCATGGTACAAAACATCTGTAGTTGATGATTGAGGTGGGATGCAAAGAGGTCTATGTGAGGGCATCCCCAGACTGCTGTAATCATCCTGAATATTTCGGTATCCAGCATCCATTCGTGTGGGTCCGACAGGTTTCTGCTCAGACTGTCTGCCAGGAAGTTTTGCTTCCCTGGTAGAAACTGAGCTTGAAGGTCCAGTTTGCAAGCTAGAGCTGTATTCCATAGATTCATGGCTAGTCTGCAAAGGAGATAGGAATGAGCTCCCCCTTGCTTGTTTATGTACCACATAACTGTGGTGTTGTCTGTCCGAATCAGTAGCTGTCCTGGTTGTAGAAGATTCCTGAAAGCCCATAGAGCATTCTGAATGGCTAACATTTCCTTTAAATTAATATGCAGGTGCTTCTGACCCTTTGTCCAAAGGCCCTGCAGACAGTTGCCCTGAAAATGGGCTCCCCATGCATAATCTGAAGCATCTGTGGTTAGTATCTGAGTGGCTGAAGGCAGACTGAAAGGTTTTCCTATGTTTAGAGTACATGCCTTGGACCACCAAAGGAATTCCTTTTGAAGACAAGGCAGGACGGTGATCTGTATGTCTAAACTGTGGCAATGCTGAGACCATACACTTTTTAGGTACCACTGTATTTTCCTCATATGTAGTCTTGCATATGGTACTAGAAGGATGCAGGAGGCCATGTAACCCAAAGCCTGCAGGAATTTCCTTGCAGATAGCTGAGTTAAAGTTGCCAAGGTTTTGAAAGTTGAAGCCAGCTGTAAATGTTTTTCGGATGTCAGAAATGCCATCTGGGTTGTTGTGTTTAGAAGAGCACCCAGAAAGATTATCTGTTGTGAGGGTATCAAATTTGACTTTTTTATGTTTACAGTGAATCCCAGGAACTTGAGAAGATTTTGAACAAATTCTAGATGCTGGAGTAAGACATCCTTGCTATCTGCCTGAATAAGACAGTCATCCAGATAAGGGTAAATTTGAATTCCCTTGAGTCTGCAGTAAGCTACTACTGGAGCCAGGCATTTGGTGAAGATCCTGGGCGCAGTAGGCAATCCAAAGGGCAGTGCAGAGAATTGATAGTGCCTCAATCCGGCCTTGAACCTGAGGTATTTTCTGCATTCCTGCCTGATGGAAATGTGTAAATATGCCTCCTTTAAATCCAGAGTTACCATCCATGCATTTTTGGTCTGCACTGGAAGTAGCTGCTGCAGAGTAAGCATCTTGAATTTTGGTATTTCGAGAAAAGTGTTCAAGACTGACAGATCCAGAATGGGTCTCCATGAATTTTGCTTTCTGGGGACTAGAAAGAGCCTTGAGTAAAAACCTCGTCCCATCTCTGAAAGTGGAACCAGTTCTATGGCTTTCACAGCCAAGAGCGTTTCCACCTGGTTTAAGGCCTCTAACCATTGATGTTTTGGAAGATCCGGCCATCCGCTTGGTCTTGGTAGGGTATGAAAATGGAATTTGTAACCTCTTGAAACCACATCCAGAACCCACTTGTCTTGGGTTATATGAGTCCAATTTCGGTGAAAAAGAGAAAGTTTTCCTCCGAGAGGGGCTTCCAAGCAAGAATTTCTTGCAGCCCAACCGAGGGAGTCATTGAGCCTGTTTTCTATGACCTTGCAAATTGTCCTCTCCTCCCCTAGGGGTGGAAGCAGCCAACTGTCTTGGTCTATAAGAAGATTGCGTTTGAGGCCTTCCTCGGGAGCGTCTGTATCTACCCCTCTGAGGCCTGTCTGAATTGGGAAAGGACCAATTTTTAGTAGGCCAATTCCTACTAAATCTGGGTGGCTGTACTTGCAAGAAATCTTTAACCATTTGCATGGATTTTGCCTTGTCCTCCATCTTCTTAATCACCTCTTCAGCCTTAGGTCCAAACAAAACATTATGCTCAACAGGAGCATCCAATAACTTAGCTTTCACTTGATCTGGCAAGTTTTCTTTCTTTAACCAAGCATGCCTTCTAATGACTGCACCAGAGGCAGCAGCCCTACAAGAAGCCTCCAAGGCATCAAATCCACAGTGTAAACCATGCTTCCCAACTTGTTCAGTGGCATGCATTAAATCATGTAATTCCTTATCATCTGCACAGACGGAAATGGAAGTTAGCTTTTGTTTCAAAACAGACAGAAGAAATTTCTGGTATTTCAGCATATGAAATTGACAGTTTAAAGCCCTAATAGATAAAGTAGCAGAAGTGTACACTTTTTTGCCCCATCTTTCTACTCAGTGGGAATGGGTTTTTTAGCAGTAGTGGCCTTAACCCCCTTACGGCCCTGAGAAATGGTTTCAGGATCAGCAGTAGGATTCTTGTATAAAAACTGGTGGGAATCAGGAACTCTATAATATCTGTCTGGCTTAACAGGAGCAGGAGGAAAAGAGTCAGGAGTTAAGTTAGCCTCAGAAAAAATGTCATCCACAATATCCAAAACAGGGGGGATAGCCAGGGGTCTATGTTGGGGGAGAAGAAGAAAATCCCTAAGTCTTTTCTTGGATTCCGAGTACTCCTGTCCTTCCCAGTGAAAATGTTCCCTCATTTCCCCAAAAGAGAAATCCTCAGGGGGAGAGGCTGAAGGAATGGATTCCTCAGCATCAGAATCCTCATAAGGAGGGAAAGAATATTCCTGGTCAGAAGAAGAAACTGAAGAAACAGAAGCCTGATCAGAGGAGTCATAATACACTTCCTGCCTTGGCCTTTTATCTGGAGGGGGATGTGAACCCCTAATCATAGTAAGTAAGTCCTCCGCCATCTTAAGTAATTGTTTCTGAGACTTGGGTGCCAGATCAGAAGAGGCCTGGGCTGTAGTCTTTGATTTGGAAGGAGTCTTTGCCTTTGTCTTTGGCTTTGCCTTTATCAGAAGATGAGAAGGCCTGAAAACCCCTTCAGAAGGCGATACCTGCACAGCGGCTCTGGACCCATCTGAAGGAGCATTGTCCGAAGGTCCTGCAACAGAAATATTCAAAGGCCTAGTTGGCTCCTCATGGGAGTCCATTTCGGCCATCGGTTCCGAAATGGCCGATGACAGGGGCTGCAAAAGCACCTCACTGACGACGGCCGAACCTGAAGCTGGCTCTGCTTGTACAATATCGTCCGATTTGGACCTCGGAGGCCTGTCTTTATCCTTGCGTCGTTTGTGAACTCCAGTAGCCGGAACCGAATCCGATGGCATTTTGTAATTAAAACGCCTACCGAAGTAATGAAATGCAAAATCGTACCTTTGTTTAATCGTACATTGATTGAATCTAGCACAAAACCGACAACTAGCTCCGTCGTGGTCAGGGCCTAAGCAAGGAATACAGTAAGAATGAAAATCCTTATGAGGTATTTGCTTCCCACAAGAAATACAATTATTACCTTTTTCTGACATCGGACTGGAGCAAGAAAAAAGTTTCCCCAACGGGGTACTTAGCTTTGAGTAGGAGAAGAAAGTCTTTGGACTGAAGTACGTTTAGAAAAAAAAATTGTCAGGAGTCAGCCGACCGGCAAATGCGAACTGCTATCACCACACGGCAAGAAAGACTGGGGAACATGGCATCGGCTGTCAGCTTTGTACTCCTGGCGCTCTGACGTCAGGGTGCATGGCTGAGCAGCCGACGCTGGACCCAGACTTTGGGATTCTGGCCGACCGAGGACTGCCTGCTGGCAAGGGAGAACCCTACAGTCATGATTGCAACAGTGAAACACGATGAACATCACTTGCCAAACTACAGCAGAGACATGATGGTCAAAAGATAAGGAAATATCTACAAGAGTGTCTAGATCACTGACATCTATGTCTGACCGGAAAAGAAGCTCACTTATATAGTATGTGAAAATGTTTTGTTTACCAAAATTAACTATACCACATTTTTTCACATTTAATTTGAGGCCATTGTCCTTTTATCAGCTGTTAATGTGGTATAACTACTAATATACTAGACTTATTTTTATGTAGTGTTTAGTTACCTTTCATGGTAATATAACATCTCTCTGTATCTGATAAACACTGTAAGTGCTTTTGAGAACTAATAATGAGCACAGTACTTCCTCTCTTTTCTCCTTCACTATTTTACTTGGCTTTTGTTACTGTAGTTGCAGACCAGTATTTTTATTTCCCTGTCTTGGTATTCTCTCTGTTGTCCACTGATTCTAATGTACTAGCACAGTACACTTCTCTACCCTAACCTTACTACTTCTAACCCTGTTATTTCTATCTTTCTCTCACTATTAGCTCCCTGCTCTTAATCCCTACTACCATCACTTAACCATTTTAAATACTGAACAATGTCTTCAGTGTGGTAGCCATACTGGGCTTGTGTTTACTGTATCCAGCTTACTTCTTCCTTGTCCTCATTCCAGCATCATTGTAATGACCTCACTTTATCTTCTCTCAACACATTACATACTGTGGTACAGAAGTAGCACATATACTTTTGTATCAACATGTTATGTACTGTGACACCATAGTAACACATTACATACTTTAGTAGTATAGCAGCACATTATGTACTGTGGTAACAACATGTTAAATACCATGGTAGAAGAACAGTATACCTGTGGCGATTTGAGGTATTTCCAGCTATGCCAGAAGTACAGCAGTGGATGTGTAATATATGCCAGCACAGCTAGCTGTAGTTTTGTAACTAATTATATGTCATTTGTATATCAAACTGATTTGTACAGATGCTTGTGTTGAAAATGTATTTATAGAGTTGCATGTGTTAAAAAATGTACCAACAGTGGATTCTGCTGGACAGAAAAAAAAGTATTCCTGTATGTCAGACTGTATGGTAACTATTGAAATGAATACATTGCAATAGAGGATACTGGAAGAGAAGAGGTTAATCTCAGTTCAGCTAACTTTAAAAAATAGTTTGAAATTAAATTACTTGGTATAATCCATAAAAGATTTTATCTTACAGTTCTCAATGCAGCCAGAGACAAAAAGTATGTACTAGGAAGCCTTCTGTATTGTCTTTATTAGTGAACTAATTGTTACTCTGTAAGGGTGGAAATTTGAAATTGCTTTATGACTTCCAGAAGCTGCAACAGATCTTATCAAAGCTCTAGATGTGTAAGGTAACACATCTGTGCTAAATCTTGGCAGCTTCTAGTAAATGGAGGGGTAGTATGGAAACCAAAGTCAGATGAACAAATGTATGTGATGTCATTCTGTAATCCAGGACAAAAATGAAATTTTAATACTAGATGAGACAGAAGTCTCAGAGCAGTCTGTTATTGTAGCCTGACATAGAAGGATCACTCACCTACCTCATCTTGCCTTGCTTTAGTAAGTAACCAGGGGATAGTAATTCTTGAGATCTGTCAGAAAAATATAGTGAGATTAGTTAAGTACTGTTTTTCTGTGCCTGTGTGAATCTATTCATTTGTGTTATTTTTAATATTTCCTGTGATTGAAATGTTGATGTTTATTGCAAATAGATATTTAGTATTTTCATGTTCTTTAATTATTTATTTTTAACTATATTTAACTTTTTCATCGTGGTTGGTCCTTTAGAGAATAGTTTAACCTTTGAGAGTACTTATATTTATTTGCTGACACTGTGGCCACCCCTGAAAGCCTTAGTGCACTGGTCAAACACTACCATTTGTATTAATAATAATTCACTCAGTATAATTGGGGGGTCTATATTAGAGCACCGAACATTCAAAATTTTGAGTGTTCTAATATCGACCTGTTTTCAGCAAATGCTGAAAATATTGAAGAAACAGAAAACCAATTTTTTTTCCTAGGGAAAGAATTCAGTTGTCCGTTTCTTTTGCTTTGATATTTTCAGCACTGTGGTGGAAAGTTACGGGTCGGGTTCAGGTAAGTGTGCGATTGTGTGGACATGAGGGTTAGGGCAGGTTAGGTGAGTTAGGGTTAGGGTGCCGGTGAGGTGACTGTGTGATAGTGATGGACCTTAGAGTTAGGGTTTGGGTTAAGGTAAGTGGATAGTTAGTGGTGTATGTATAGTTTAGTGTAGGGTTAGGTGTAAGAGTTTAGGTGTATGTGTGTGGATTGCTGTTTGTTTGGTGTGCTTGTGTTGTGTGTATGCATTTTGGAACAGCAAATTTTTTCCCTAGGAAAACATTTGCTGTTCTGAATGTTCGATGTTTTAAATTTTTGATTCATAGGGTTCGATATTAGAACACTCGAAATTTTGAATGTTCGGTGTTCTAATATAGACCCTATTGGGTACCCTTGAAGATCCTTAGAGTAGCTGGCATTGGAGTGTCTGGTGGCAGTAACTACCTTATAGTTAGTGGTATGGCCAGACAGGAATTGTTACAATATCAATATAAATCCACAAATGAGTCAGCCCCTATCAGAATGATCACTACATATGGATGCAACACCAGTATTTTTTGTGAGGTGGTACAGGAAAAATGGAATATCTTGTTGACCGATGAGAAAATCAGGACTTTGATTGATGAATGGTGCCGATTTGGCTTTAGGAGAGGCAGGATCCTGGCGTCCCACTTTAATCATTATAAGGTGGGACCCAGGTAGCTGTTCCATTTCAACAATCTACACTTTCGGGGGATACACTGCAGGGATGTTTCAGGTGTGGTCATTGTGTTCATTGTAATAGACTTAACCAAACAAAAACTTTTAGCAGTCGCAATACCGGTCAAGTATATGACATAAAATTCTTTGCCAATTGTTCATCGGATTGGGTTATATACCTTGCCACCTGTACATGCTCGGACTTTTATGTGGGTCAAACATCCAGGCCCGTTAAATTTAGGATCAGTAAACACATGAGTGACATCAAACTTAAAAAGCAGACAAATGCATTATATAAGCATGTTCTCAAACATCCCTCTGCAACTTTTACTTTTACGGTCATTGACATTATTAAGGGAGATAGAACAAACAAGAGTGGCTGGCATAACATTTTGAATAATAAAGAAAAAAGATGGATAATTAAATTGGGGGGGGTTAATTCCTCCAGGATTAAATGAATTGTTGTGAACAGCCAATGATTTTCCTGTTTTTATATGGGTGTGTGTATATAAGAAGTGTCTTGTTATTTCTATGGTTACACTGAGGAAGACTTGAAATTAATGCTAAAACCGGTTTGTTTGTGATAACTTTATATTAAAAGTTATTTACTTTTTTACACATTGGTGCTGGCTATTTTGTTTTTACCTTATAGTCTGGGCAAAGGGTAGCAGAGCCAGTATATCTGTGCCAGCCTTTCCCAGGCATGTGTGTGTGTGTGTGTGTGTGTGTGTGTGTGTGTGTGTGTGTGTGTGTGTGTGTGTGTGTGTGTGTGTGTGTGTGTGTGTGTGTGTGTGTGTGTGTGTGTGTGTGTGTGTGTGTGTGTGTGTGTGTGTGTGTGTGTGTGTGTGTGTGTGTGTGCAAATCAAATCTCAAAGACTTTGTGTGTCAGCTATTTGGAGCAGGGATACAAAGCACTGGTTTCATAGAGAGGGTGTTGTAAAACATGGATTGGACACTCATCTGAGGGCTCAACTCTACAGCTGTGCCAGTGGGGAGTCTTACTGGGGGCCTGGAGAGAGAAAGAGGGAAACTCAGACCCCAGACTGAGTGTTTTCCCTGTGTATGCTTAAGGGAAATTGTGCTTGAAGCAGAGAGCTGCATCTGGAAATACTATGTGTAGCTATCTTTGTTCCAAGTGAATGTCCCTCACCAGTGTCAGTGGTGAGGATTCAGGCTCCTTTATTACTGGCCCAGAGGGGGGCCATCACAATACTTATCTGTTTCACTTTATTCAGCTCAGGCTCCCCACAGCTATTAATCTCATGCCCTTTCCCCTTCCCTAATCACATCTTCTACTGGTGGGCAGCACACTATTCCAGTCTACTATTTCTGGTGTAATAATCTCAGTTTACATCTCCTATATATTTTTCATCTATTTCTTTCTAACTCTTAACCTCATCTCCTTTTGTTTTCTTTTCACTCTCCCTAGACCTTGCCTGGTAGCTCCATTATTGGCACCTAATCAACCCATTCATTCCAAGAACACTGGAGCCAGGCACTCCTAGGCTGGGTAAAAGACATACATCCCATTTATTTCTTCCGGAATCCCAACCAGCTCTTCCATTCCATGGTGAAAGTTAGATGGTAGGGAGCAGGCCAATATGCTGGTCCCTGGAAGGTGGCCTACCTTCTCCTAGAGCAGCATCATCTCACTGACTGGCTCACCTTATCCTTTTGCTGCCCTCCAAGGGGAAACATACCTCCTCTGCATGCTGGATTTCCCTCAGCTTAACAGATGGTAAACTCTGTGCCTGAGTGGGCTCTGGATTCATGACAGCATGTGTCTCACTGTATATGAATTGCTTTGAAAAGCTGCTGTTCTGTTTAAACTTCTTTTAGGCTCTGCTTATTCTGATAAAGTTTTCTGTCAAATGTAATACATAACAACATGTACAACTATGGAAACATAAACTTAATGTGGTCATTTTGGCCCCACTATATATGTTCTGTGCCACTGAAACTTACTCTTAGATTTGATTACTACCCTTAGCTGAAGAGCAAAACGAAAAAATACTACTTGCATATTTTCTATTATATAAATAAAAAGCATATAACATCAAAAAGAGAGTATGAAATCTAAAGTTACTACACAGCCCAGACACTTCTTTTTCAGGCAGTACAAATAAATTAGCCAATCTTAGCTGCCTTTGTAAAAGTTATAGAGTTCAGTCTATAAAAAAGCACACAAAGTGCATCTTCCTGGAACCACCATAAAGGAAGTACAACCTCATATCAATTTCTTTATGCTATTGTTGTTTTATGTTGTAAGATCCAATGTTGTAAGAAATTTGTTATCCCACTGCTGCTCTTCACTCTATATCAAAGTAAATTTAAAATAACATTTAAACGAATCTCCAATTTCAAACAAATTGTAAAGTCTGCTAGTGAGCCCCATGCTCATGAAAATGCTCCATCCCAGTCAAGCCAGCCAATGTTTTTGACACAGGTCTGAAGTCACCTGCCGTCTTTGCTTCCCATCTTGGTGGGCATTGATGCCTCACTCTAACCTGTGCCCCTGATAGCTCATATGGGGACTTTTAAAGCTAATACTCAAGACCATGTGATTGGAACAGTGAAACAGATTAAACAGGTGTTGTTAGGCTGACTGTACTACTGATAAGGCCAAGAAAGGAGTCTGCAAACTTGTAAAGAAAATCAGTTTGAAAATCTATAACTAAACATAAAAAACATGTATACTTGCCTACAGACAGACTGACAGCATTCAATAGAACAACGTAGAAAAGAGAAGTAGTGGGCCAAACCGATGAAAACAGGAGATGACAGAGTAAGGGAACCAGCTTTGCATTGGCAACTAGGAAATTCCAAGCTGTCTGCCAGAGATAAGAAATGAAAAGTGTAGTAGATGTGGTTAAATGGAGAGATAAATGGTCTAGAAAAAGTGAAGTTTGCATTCAAATGGCACTACCAAGGCAAGAAATAGCCGATGACAGGTCAGACAGTGACCAGCAAAATGAGGTAAAACAAAGAGGAGATAATAAGCCCAGTCTGGTAAGGCCCAATGGCATGAAAGACATGTCAGAACAGGTCAGTCCTGCACAATACAATTTTAGCAAGTTATTACTACCTGGTGTCATACTGCAACTTATATAAGAAGTATCACAATTAGAAACATGCAACATGAAAACAGATCAGTATTTATCATACACTCTCTCCAATAATAGACTGAAAATATCAGTACAAACAGAAAAACGTAGAAAGTATACAGAAAAATATAAATGAAAGGTACAAAGCAAGCACTTCACTGAAGACCCAACAAGGTTTTACAGGGCACTGGAAAACAAAACAAATCTAATAGTAACATTTCCTAAAATAGAAGAACTCGGTACATTTTTGGAGACGTATTTAGGAAGACCCTTTTAAGAATAACAAAGATGATAAATGGATAGAAAAGTTAAAAGAAGCAGTAAGAAGCTTTAATAATATAGGAGATATGAAATAGAATGAAGTAAAAGTTTGAGAAATTGAGACAAAATTAAGAAAGGCTCCTAATGTAAAAAATCAAGGGTCCAGATGCTGTACCTAACTTCTAGCTAAATGTATTGACATATTTGCACAAAGGTTTAGCCCTAGGTAAAACTTATTTATATACACATCCTGAACAGACACCAACCTCATTAACAACAGGAAAAAATACATACTCATCCTTACGAGAAAACCTACAAGCCATCCAAAGAACTGTAGAATAACTTGGCTTCCAATAATGTAAAAATTATATACTGGAACTTGTATAGACAGAGTTTATAGTAGCTTAGAAAAAAGTCCATCTTGGCAATAGAACAAAAAGGTAACAGAAGAAAATCATATGGACCAAGGGATCATCAATTGTTAAACAACGTCATAACAGAGAGCTGTAAAAAGGGGAGGAACCTAAGTACGGCATGGATAGATTATAAAAAAGCATTTAACAGTATCCCATACTTGTAAATTATGGAATTCTTAAAGATGTATAAGATACATCCTACACTGATCAATTACATAGCAATTAAAACTGAGTCATTATGATAAATGACAAATTATTATCCCAAGGAGAACATCTAAACGGGGATATTCCATGATGATTCTTTATCCCCACTGTTGGTTTGCCTTGCCCTTAAACAATAAACCATTTATTTAATTAACTAGGCTATGGTTACAGCTTAACTTCCAGAAACAACTTTGTTAAAAGACATCTCATCTACTTTTTGTTGATAATTTAAAACTGTATAGCTCATCAGACAAGTACCTGAAAGCACAACTACAAATGATTAAAACTTTCTCAGATGACATAAGAATAAAATTTGGTATTGATAAATGTGCAAAAGCAACATTTATAGCAGAAAAGCTCATGGCACCAAGAAACTATTAACCTGGGACAAGAGTGTGGTCTAAAAGAATTTGTACAGGAGAAAAAGTATAAATATTTGGAAATAGATGAAATTTCAGCAATAATACATGAACAAATAACAACAAAGCTTAGTAAGGAATATGTTAGATGACTAAAGCTAATAGTGAAACTGCCTTAAAATTTAGGCATAACATTCAAGCTATAAATCAGCATGCTGGTCTTCATTTAATTTACATATTCAATGTCATTGAATGGCCCCAAAAATCACTGAATCAATTGGACTGTAAAACAAGTAAAAGGCTTCATGCTTTTCAATGATACAAAAACTAATCCATGGCAAGTTTACGTATTCCTCAGTCTGAAGAAGATATAGGCCTCCTCGAAATTGACTTTATGCTTATATCTGCACTCATGAGAAGGCATACATATCTGTCAATATTATCAGATCCATACACAGTGAAAGCTCTAAACTATGAAGAAAACAAGTTTGAGATGACATCTTTGCTCAAATAAGCAGAGGCATTTGGAAAAGCAACAGGAATGGAAATCAAACTAGAAGTAGACAAAAAGCAGGCAGCAAGAGAAAATGACAAAAAAACAAAAGAAAGAATATAAACAAAAGGATGGAAGGCCCAGAGATATAGTGACAAGTGTAGAAAACTTTTGGAGCAACCACATGACGATCAAGATGAGTTGAGTTTAAAGCAAAAGATGAATGGTTAATAATGGCAGCTAAAATAGTGGACCATGTATATGTTGGTTTACAAAGTCTATAGAAAAGTAGAAGATACAGATAAATGTGGGTTTGATTAGGCAGAACTAGAAACAATTGCATATCTTGTTTTCTATATACTCACAGTTGAGGGTCTGTACACTCAAAGGCACAACAGTGTGACAAGACTGTCTCATTGAGAATTGTGCAAACATTAAAATAGACAGGTATCCAAGAAGCATGGGAAGCCCAAAGAATTATTGACAATTAGGAAGTCATAATCACATCCTATCACCCAATACCAACAATTAAAAAAGTAGAAGCAAAAAAATAACAATAACAGATATACTAGTCAAAGAAAAAAACAACAGTAATGTTAATCATTGAAATCACTACATCTGTGAATTTTAGTGTCTTGCATACTCATAGACACAAAATCATAAAATAACAGGATTCACAAGCGGAAACTAGAGCAGTATGGTCTAATGATGCCCAGATAGTCCTAATAGTAGTAGGAACAACAGGAACAAAAAGGATTTTTAAGTGTACTTAACTATGATACTGCTATATGTAATTCCGTCTGAACTGTAGAGGCAGACAATTCTGGGAATATGGTCAGTGCTGAAAAGAGCAGTATTGTAAACATCAGAAACTGAAGCAATACTAATTTCAGGAACTTTAATTACACTCTCATTCATAGAATCATAGATTGTTACTAGGTTAACAACCAGGGGAGGCTTTCTATGCCTAGCCAAGTTTTCCAAAAGAATAATGATGTTCTATATCCAAACAGGGCACTGAGGACAAGCGTTTATAATCTACTTATGTCTATAAGGGACATGGGTGCCAGGCCCAGTGAAAATGTCCTATTCCCCATCCAGTGGTCTACGTTATGCTTAAACTGGCTAATAGATTAACTCAGTTCCACATGGATGGGAAGTCTGTTCCATAGGAGGGGCGCTCACTCAGGGTGTCCATTCCTGTCATGGTATAGTAAACCTAAAACATTTGGAGAAATTAAATACAGGAATAAGTAAAGCAAAAAAAGATTCTGATCAGTATTGATCAATATTATTGCCAGCCTCATGGCACAAAGGGATAAAGCCCTGACTCCACCTCAGGCAACCCATACATAATTAGCAACACAGGAGCTGGAGGAACCAGGCAGCGGAGGATGGGAGTGAGAGGCCAACATAGGTTCATCCATCCTGGAAAGAGACAGCCAAGCCTGCTACATCGGTAACATATGCAGTATGTTTGGTGAATTGCCCACAACAAGAAACCTAGCATGGACATGCTGCAAAGCAGTGTTTCACTCAGTCAGGAGACTGAGCATCTATGGAAGAACACATGCACCTCCTGAAGGCAGCTGTGTTGGAGCTCAGAAGCTGACATGGGCGTTGGGTTATGACAGTCTACAGTATCTGCAGGCTGTCCGACCAGCAACTCCTGCCTCCCCTGAAGAATGAATAAACTCCCACCCCCAACTCGTGCCTCCCCTGAAAAATGAATGAAACTAGAGGGTTTTCAGATCAATGGGGGAACAAATGGGTCAGTGTATGCAGAAGGGGAAGCCATTAGGCCAACCCTGAAGATAAAAAAGAGAACTAAACAACATTCTTTCAGTTCACATTTCTCAGTTCAGATTTTTCTGCTGAGGACATTAAACCTCAACTTATTACCTTTTCCCACTTGATTAAAAACTTCATATATGGCCCTGTCCACTTACCCTCTAATTTCTCCCCTCTATTTAAAAAAAAAACTGCCTGAAAAAAATCTTCTCGACAGTCTTCCCAACCATGATAGCTCAGGTGCAAATAATCTGTTCCACAGGATTATTAAACTCAGGAGAGATGAAATTATTCACCGTCTCTACTTCCTCTTAATTCGTTTTCTGTCTCTGAATGTCTGTCGGTCTGTTCTGTCTCTCTCACCCTCTCTCTCTCTCTCTCTCTCTCTCTCTCTCTCTCTCTCTCTCCCCCTCTCTCTTAACTTGTTTCAAAACTATTTCACAAACCACTCTTAAATCAAACTTGGCTGTAATATTTCTTACATCCTTGGCATCTCAAAGGGTTCAGTTCTCACCAATCAATTCCCCCCCTCCAACATTCATCTCTAGAGTATTATTCTGTGTATAAAATCTTGCTATATTAATTTCCTCTAAATATCTTAAGTCAATTAATAACAAAAAATGTTCCAAGATCTACATACTATCTTCAACTGTCTTGACCCAATACATTTTTCCTTAAATTGAACAAAACCAAAACAAAGATTTTGGCATCAGCCCTAAACCCCGTTTTCTCTCCATTGTTTCACTCTTCCTGACATTCCAAAATAAATACACTGATGCTGTCCTTACCTTGAAATATCTCAAGTCTGTACCTTGACTTCTCACTCTTAATGTCAATGCATATAAATCTGCTCAAAAGCAAAATAACTCAATCAATATGCTTTCGGAATATGGCATTTTTTTTTTTACAATCATTTACCAGGTAACCCAATGGACATAAGTGTCCCCTTTAAGGGGCATCTTGGGAACCAACTCAGTTTAAGTAACTCACACAGAATCATATAGTAGGCAAAGGGAGGTGAAAGGGATCAAACCTTCTACACGGGCTACAGGAAGAAGTTTGTTAACAGCATAGAGCCTTAATAAGTGCTAGACTGCTTTCACCTTCTTAACTGGACATCTGCAAAGAATCAGAGGATCTTTAAGTTCTCTCTAACTGAATATGCAGATACATTCTGTTGTTGCCAAACTAAGAAACTACGAGCTCCAATTCACCTCATCTCTCATGTCTCCTGACTCCAGATTAAAGAATGGTCTAAACATATTGTACTCACTAACTTATGCAATTCTGAAATCCTTAACATTTTGCCTAAACTAGTTTCTAAACTCAGTCTTCAACTTTTACATTTTAATCTTAGATTACAGACCAGGGATTCCCTTTAGTCCTTAGTCCTTAGACTGCCCTACTAACTCTTTTCTTCAAACAATCCTTTCTTAATCCTTTACCCTGAAAGATGAGATACACTGACACCTGACATAAGAAACATCAAGGCCAAGAGTTCCACAATAAGCTGAAAACATTTCTAAAGACAGTCATCTGTTCTTGTTTCTCACAACATGAGGCTTGTTTTAGCTCACCAGATCCTGTTTGGGCATCCTGCAGACTTCAAGAGCAGCAGAAAGGAGAAAGAGAGACTTTGGTTGAGTCTAAGTACCTCTGATTACTTTTTCTTGCTTAAAATTGCTTAATGTACTTTATTTTAGTCGTTTTACAAGTTATTACATTTATTTCAACTGCATTTACTGTTTGTTGGCTACACACTCAAGTGTGCTAGCCTGCTCTGTGTTTAAAGTGAATTTACTGTTGTTTTAAGTGTATTTATTACTGTTTTCCAAAAACAAAAAAAATTCTATCTGTTTGCTCATTTTCCCACCATTTTCTGTTACTAGAATAGTCTGGTTTCATATTTGCTGAATTCAGGACTATATTGGTGTTTCTGAGTTGCCCAGACCTTTCTGTGATAGAGGGGAAGCCATTCTGCTTATCAGTGAGAGTGGTAAGCACTGAACAGCCTATCTACCACTAGAGGAGTAGTTTCCAACTCTGAAATTGTACCTTATTGGCTATTTTGGACTGCATTCTATCCCTTTTAACTTCTTGCCTTAAAACCCATGTTTGTGTGGGTTTGCGCTTGTTTTAGCTCAGCGGATCCTGTTTGGGCATCCTGCAGATTACAAGAGTAGCAGAAAGGAGAAAGAGAGACTTTGGTTGATTCTAAGTACCTCTGTTTACTTTTTCTTGCTTAAAATTGCTTACTGCACTTTATTTTAGTCATTTTATAAGTTATTACATTTATTTCAACTGCATTTACTGTTTGTTGGTTGCACACTCAAGTGTGCTATCTTGCTCTGTGTTTAAAGTGAATTTATTGTTATTTTAAGTGTATTTATTACTGTTTTCCAAAAAAAAAAAAATCTATCTGCTTGCTTGTTTTCCCACCATTTTCTGTTACTAGAATAGTCCAGATTCAGATCTGCTGAATTCAGGACTGTACTGGAGTTTCTGAGTTGCCCAAACCTTTTAGTGATAGAGGGAAGCCTTTCTGCTTATCAGTGAGAGTGGTAAGCACTGAGCAGCCTATCTACCACTAGAGAAGTGATTTTCAGCTCTGAAATTGTACCTTATTGGCCATTTTGGGCTGCATTCTATCCCTTTTATCTTTCTGCCTTAAAAACCTGTGTTTGCGTGGGTTTGCACAACGCGAAGTGCCGGTAGGCTTGGGTAAACTATTACCCGTGCCAGAAAGTCTACTCTTTAAATTTTCTCTTAGATCTTGCTAGTTCTATTCTTTAATGCACTTAAACTACCTTGTAAAGTCTAGCACTTGTTCAGACTTCCTGTAGCAATTGCTGTAGCACACAGACTGCTACCAGCACTAAACTTTCTATAAAAGAAATAGCCTCAGTACTTAATAAATCACACACCCCTCCAGGCATGTCCAAAGGACAGTTCCTTGTGCTTTCTCCTATTAACCTGGTGAACCTGGACATCCTGAGGCAATGTAGAAACTGCCTCATGTACTCTGACAACCCTGTCCTCTTACCCCACAACACTCAGACTTGCAAGAGATGCACCTATTTATCCAGACTGGAAGCCATGCACTTTCCAGCCAATACTGGAATAGCCATTCAAGAGGAGAAGTCAACACTAGCACCACACCACAAGGAACACATAGCCACATACCCTCACAGCTATCACATAATAACACAAAACACACATGCACACCTTCTCAATAAAAATCTACCCAAACAGCAGAGACCTCCAAGGCAGAAAAGCATGCAACCACCACACCACAGCACATGCCACAAGACACATTTATTTATTTATTTTTATTTTACATTTGTTGACTGGGATAGCTTGACTGGATATATCTCCATTTTCAGTGGAGACCCAAGGAGAAAAGCTCCAAGTTGTTGCCCACATAGCCCACACAGTGTGCCACACAACCAAAGACCGTAAGGCAAAACAGCTTACCCAATACACTTATCATAGGTGATTCAATAGTAAGGCACACTGATGTCCCACTCACTAGGTTGACTAAGGAGAAGGTAATGGTCAGCTGCCTGTCAGGAGCCAGGATACACCACATAATGCACGCACTCAGGTCACCCCATAACAGGTACAGATATGACTCTGTCATTGTCCATGTTGGTGTGAATGACCTGAGATGCACCTCCCTGGACTACATGAAAAGAGACATTGAAGAGCTCTTGGATCATGTAGCCCAGAAGGACATGACACTAGCCCTGAGTAGCATCTTACCATCACCAAGAATGATACCACAGAACAAATAAAAAATGATTGACTTCAATAATTGGCTAAGTTTCTGGTGTCATTCCAATGGGATCCAGTAACTGTCTGCCTGGGGTGACATTATCGACAGACCTCGATGCTTTGCCAGAGATGGTCTGCATCTGTCACCCCTGGGATTCCATATACTGGCCAAAGCCCTTGCCACTCCTATAGAGCCTTTTTTAGCAATGTCCAGAAGACCAAAATACCACCATAACAGTTACAAGCAAATGCCATCTGAGGGTTATGCTACTCAATGCTAGAAGTCTAAATCTCAAAATGCACTCGTTCAAAGCACTCCTTAAAATGGAGAACATCAACATTTGTGCAATAACGGGGACCTGGCTCAAGGCACCTGAAAGCACTCCTGCGCTACCAGGCTATAACTCATACCACACCTTTCGGCCCCAAAACATGAACCAAAGCCATAAAGGTGGTGGTGCCTCCAGATTCATAAAGGATATGTACACCTCCAATAGCCCAACATAACGCATCAGAGATACTCCAGATACAACTAACACTGGGCAAGACTGCAATCCAGGTTGTTGCCTGCTGTAAATTCACCACCATGCCTCAAGACTCAATCTCCACATTCCTAAGCACCCTGGAAAATATTAAGCTCCAATCCAACACCCTCATACTGGGTGACTTTAACTACCCCTCCATTAACTGGGAAAACTACTCAAGTACCAACACACTTGCTCATTGTTTCCTGGAATTCATCAATTCCAATGCCCTGGACCAGCTCATTCTTACCCTCACTAGGGACAGCAACATCCTCAACCTGGTTATTACTAATATGGGCAACCATTGCTCAACACCAATTGTCAACTCCTCCCTGGTCAGATCTGACCACAAGCTGGTCACCATGGATATCCACATCCCTCCCACACCCCCCACAAAGGAAACTACCATAAAAAAAAACTTTTCCAAAGCCAACTTTGGGCTTCTAAAAACTGAGGCGACTAACTTTACAATGCCCATGCAAATAGAGAATAAATGCAGGACTGCAGAATTATACTCCAATGCATGTACACAAATGCATGGAACAAGCAATTCCCAATAGAACCATGACACTCTCCTCCAAAAAAAGGAAGCTAATCTGGTGGTCCCCTGCCATAAACAAACTCTACAAAAGAAGGAAGAAACTGTTGCAGAATAAGGCAAAGTCCCAAGACTAGAAAAAGTCCATTGTCAACCTCAACAGAAAGCTGAGATCCCTCATCAAATCCTCTAAAGCTAGCTACAAAAACAAAATTGCAACAAACACTAAAGGCAACCACAAGGCCTTCTACAGTTATGTCAAAAATCTACAAGGCAATGCTCAGATCTGCTTGGAGCTACTACACAATGGTAACTCCCATACTGAGCCAACAGACATTGCCAATAGGCTGGCTGACAGGTTCAGTGCCAACTTTACCCCCCCCCCCCCCTAAAGGGCCAATCACAATACCTGAGGAATTCCTAGTACCCAATATCACAGCTGCACAGGTTAAAATCACACTGTCCAAGGCAAAGAATACAGCTTCCATGGGACCTGACAACATCCCGGGCTGTGTTCTACATGAATTGCAAAATGAACTGGCACCACACCTGTGTGCCCTGTTCAATCACAGCCTCATTTCAGGATTTGTCCCTGCCAAATGGTGCACTGCTATAGTCATCCCACTCCACAAAGGGGGTGCGACTATGGACCTGGGAACTACCGCCCCATTAGCCTGATGAGTCTGGTATGTAAGGCTATGGATTTCATTATCATGGACCTAATAAATAAGGACATAAGGAATCTCCAGACTTTAAACCCCACGCAGTTTGGATTTGTTAAGGGTAGATCTTGTCTGCTCAACCTGGTAAACTTCTTCGAGTCTGTCACCAGAGCTGTGGATGAAGGCAAGGTAGTTCACACAGCCTACCTCGATCTGGCCAAGGCCTTCAATACAATTCCTTACTTGGGAATCATAGATAAACTCACTAAATTAGGCATCAACCCCTATGCCACAAGGTGGGTTGCAAACTGGCTTACTGATAGAACTCACACAGTGAAAGTAGCAGACTCCAAGTCAGACTACTGACCAGTCACGAGCGGAGTCCCACAGGAATCAGTTCTAGGTCGTCTCCTGTTTAGCATCTACTTTTCTGAAGTCCAGGCCAAAACCAAGAGATTATGGCTGACCAGGTTCGCAGACAACTGCAAACCGGGAGCCATTATTAGCTCACCAAATGATGTTGACATTCTGCAGAAAAGCCCCACAGAGACCAGTGACTGGTGTCAGAACCATGGCCTTAAGCTCCAAAAAATGCATCATCATTCCTTTTGGGAAGAACACGGTACCCATGAACTACCACATCAATGGTCGTCCACTGAACACCAAAGGTGTCACAAGAGATCTGGCAACACAAGTGGATAGCAGCCTATCCTTTGATAATTACATTGCCACTGTGTTCAGAAAATCCTTCTATGTGGCACATCTCATTACAAAGGGTTTTGCTCCAGGAAGAAAGAGGTCATTGTCTCTCTCTCTCTCTACTCTTCCCTCATTAGACCAATTATTGAGTACAATGCCCCATTTGGCATGTACCTCACTAGACAAATGCAACAACTAGAAACACCATATAAATACCTCACTAAGAGGATCCTAGGCCTTAAACACTTGCCTTATGTGGAAGGACTAAAACAACTCCAACTTTTCTCAGTATCACATCGCCTACTTAGAGCCGATCTCTGCTTGACCTACAAAACCATGTCAAACCCAGCACTGCTAGATATGCTACATCTAAAGAAATCCCAATCCCTCCATGCCACATGCACCCAGAGACCTCAACCTTATTACCACAATCAACAGAACTTGTTGGAGGAACAGGTTCCTAACCCAGAGACTGCCCATGCTCTGGAATAGACTTCCCATACATGTCAAGCAGAGCACCTCACTAGCCCTCTTCAAGATAAATCTTGACGAGTGGATGGGAAATAGAAAATTCACCCCGGGATCATTTCGGTGGCCCTGTGGGACAGAGGCACTGGGAAACAACATCAGGCAGCATGTTGCCAGGGAATCTTTTGGGCTAGGCTTCTAAAGGCTCCTGGGCCATTAGCCTAGTACACTCCTATGAACCTATGAACCTATGTTCATTCCTAAACAGCCTGCTCCTTCCAAAGTTTCCCTGCAAGTCACCAGCACTCCTCTGTGTTGTATTTCATTTACTTATTTTACTGTAACCACTGTCTGTCAATACTTCCACCCCCTCTATTAATGCACGCAGCTTGCTGTACACTTGTTAAAACTATGAAAGTGATGCATGATTTCCTTTGTTCTACCAGCACTCTGTACAGTGAATCTGCTAATGTTTACTATTCATTTCTGTCTGTATTAGTATGAAGATGTCAGCAACCAGTAACCTCCGGTTTATGCAAATTCCTTTATTGGTGCAAATACTAGCTATATAATTCTGATGTACTACTTCTCTATGCAGCATATCAGCCTCTTTGCACACTTTGTTTTTTTAATATTTCATTTCCCAAACTGTAAATTCCTCTAGAGTTTAAAACACGTGCAAGAACTAACTACTGTTCTATATGAATATTAACCTTGTAAATAATTTTCCATCTTAACTCTTGTAACAATTTTGAATACCAGCTTTGTACATCTTTTTCATCTCAAATGTAATATTTTACATCTGTTTCAAATGCCTTCTTAATAATCATACTGCAAATGAAATGGGTCATGTTAATATCAGCTTGATCAAGATAGATAGATAGGTAAAGTAGATATTTTATATAGATAAATAAAATATAATGCTTAGCAAACCTTGCAAAAATAAATATATATAAGTTAAAGCACATAGTTTTGGTATCCTGTATCTTAGAACCAATTAATCTATTTGGCACAAAAATCAGAAGAAACAAAGCTACATTTTGTGATATTTTATCCCTGTTGCAACAACTCTTAATAACACATGCTTACTTTAAGCACTAAACATTTAAAATGTAAATATATGTTGAATGTTTAGCATGCCTCCTACAATATCTGAAATTTCTTCAATAAAGCATAACTGACTAAAGCCTCTTCCAATTCTTTTATACATCTAGGAAACGGACATTAAGACCCTAATTTCTCAGAAACTTGCTTATCAGATTTTCCATAAATACATTTTTTCTGTCCAGTAGCTTCACCTTTAGTACAAGAAATTAGAATACTCTCATTTTTATCAAGGTTTAATAACTTTCTTTCAACCTTTCAAGATATTTATCTGACTATCTGTTCAGGGCTATATTGGAAAGTCTTCATATGTAGCCCACAGTCACGCATCTTACAGGCCTGTGAATTAAAATTTAAACATTAACATAATAGCTATATTTTAATTAGTTCTGTTTAATTATGAAGCAGTCAACCATAAACTGGCTTATACTCTCAATGCACCAAAAAGACTAAAGACGTACTTAATGAAAGCTACAAGTATTGTGGTGTGGAAATACAGCTGCTTAAATCTGCATGCTTCTTTGTGTGCATTTTAAGAAAATGTAATTAAATCTCTAATGACCTTATAGCATGTTTAAGCTTTACTTTATTAACATAATCAACATGTAACCTCAAGTACGTGCATGTTGCATTAAATGTGTTGTTTACAAAACTATCATGGAGATTTCTAACAGCAGTTTCCCTCTTAAATATCTCAGGTTTTCATTAGAAACCATGTACATATTTTTCTTTTTTCTCAATGTGTAACAAGGTAAATTAAGTCAGTGGCTGCTTAAAAGATCCACATGAAGCCTTAGGCCTAGAAATATACAGATATATGATTTGATCCAAGATACATTTTATCTAATCACAGAATATGTAAAAATGTAATGCAAAAGAAATTTAATCTAATCACATTTGATAGAAAAGTGTAGCAGGCTGGAGATAAATATTGGTGGTGTGGTGCAGGGTGTAGGATAACAGGAATTACACGGCAAATTAATCTAATGCATCACTTGTACCTTGTTAATGCCCACCAATAGTTTATATCGTGTGTGTGCGTGTGTGTGTGTGTGTGTGTGTGTGTGTGTGTGTGTGTGTGTGTGTGTGTGTGTGTGTGTGTGTGTGTGTGTATTGTGCTTTATCTAAGTTTCAAAACTTCGAAATTCATATGGCCAAGACCATATGATCAAAGTTTTGAAACTACAAATGATTTGAATGGAGATCGTAGTACTGAGTGGAACATGAAATTTACTGTTTTCCTCACTGTAGTGCAATCTCAGAGTTGATATATTTAATTAGCAGGGGGCGTGCAGGGGGACTTGCCCCCCTGTAAAAATGTAAAAATCAATTTTGTTTTTATTTATTTTTTTTTATTTTATTTTCGAACTTTCAAAACTTTGATCATAGGCTCTCAGCCATGTGAATTTCGAAGTTTTGAAACTTCGGTAATCTGATAGGGATCCATATATACACACACACACACACACACACACACACACATACCTATATATTTTATATATATATATATATATATATATATATATATATATATATATATATATATATATATATATATATATTGTGTGTGTGTGTGTGTGTGCATATCTAAAATTATACTTGCTTACATCAACATTCATGTTTGTCAACATCCTACAATATGCCAAAAATGCAGACGTCAGCATATTACTACACACAAGCACCAAGAAACAACCTCAGCACATGCAAAACTTAAAACAAAAAAAAATAAAAAAATAATTTCTGTGGGGGGGGACAACCCCCTGCACCCCTCAAGTGATAGGCTGTGTCCTCCACACCTCTCTGCTAATTATATACGCTCCATGATTGCACAAAATCGGGGAAGGGAATATTCCCATACCCTGAAAATTGTGCCTTCTCTCACACACACACACACACACACACACACACACACACACACACACACACACACACACACATGTATTATTTAGGGTATTGCTGTCTTGATTCTTGTTTATATACTTTCCATTTGTTAACCAGGTTGGTGCACTGGTCTACTGACCTTTCAGAAGCAAGGTCCAGGCCATCCAGGCAAAATAAATAACATTAGAAGTTATAACAAAAAAGGAAAATAAAAAGCAGAACACATTGCATTTTACACATTGAAATAAGACAGTCAAATACTCTTATTTTGTACAGTGTATAGAGTATGATTTAGAGACAATAATATGTCTGTGTAAAATAGAATGTTCATATCAGTGAAGAGGCAATGTTCACTTTTACATAGAATAAAATGCAATATTCTTTTCAATGAAGAGGCAATATTCAGTATTAAAATGACTTTGATAAGAGGCAGTTTTAAAGATGAAAAGTAAGTGTTTATATCATAAAGCAGTAGAGAAGGACTAAATATTATTCAAAGTAAAGTCTTAGTGCTACATGCTGCAACACATTGGCTCCAATTACAAAAGACTTGCTCTTAGTATAAGTGACCACTTACATGGAAAACAAGTGTTTTGGAATATGTTCCTCATAGTAATCCTGTTTATAGCTAGGCCTTACACCAAGGTAAGTCATTTACACTGAGAACAAGTCTGTGAGAATCAGGGCAAACTTACACTGAGATCATCTCTTTTGGAATCTGACCCATAGTGATTCTTGATTGAATTGATATCACTAGAAAAATTATTTACATATACATGTGCACAGGGAAATTTTAGCTCTATCTAATCCATCATACCTGTAGCCAAAGAATAAAGTAAAAACTACAAGAAATTATTTCTGCTTGTAAGACTATCTAATTAACCCTATCTATTATCCTGGTCTAGTGAGTTAGTCACATTGATTTTTTTATTAATTAGTTGTTTGTTGGGTCTGGAAGACAGTATTCAGTGGCAGGGCGGTTTTGAAAAGGTTTTCTCACAACAAGTAAATGTGAATAAGTGTGAAAGGCAGTTTATGTAAGGTTGTACTTATAGGGTTTCTGACAGAGTTTGAACTGCTTTTTATAATCATTTCTTTTCTTAAGTTCATACATTCTTATATTCCTGTTTCATCTTAACCTTACAAGCAGTACATATGTAACAGCCTCTTTTGATGCATTGTTAAGGTAATATAGGTATTTATATATTTATCTGTATCTACCTATCTATCTATCTATCTATCTATCTATCTATCTATCTATCTATCTATCTATCTGTTTGCATGGAAAGGAAAAATATATGTGTGTCTTTAGTTTGTTTGATACTTTCAAATACATTTCTTATATTATTTTTATATTGCAGAATCTCTATGTTTTGTGCAATTTATGCCTGCATTACATATGTGGATCTACCCAGCCATATATGATGCATACTATATATGCTCTGTTGAAAACTATATGACATTTTAAATGGCCCAGGGGTGCAGGGGTAGTGATCTACCTGTTGTATTGCACCTCTGAGTTCCAGAGGGTAGGCCAGAAGAGATAGGATACATGCCCATATCAATAGAGCAGATCCAAGGGTAGAGTATGCATTGTTGGATGAAGTTGTACAGGTAATCAGATCAGTCAATGATCCTTTGTTGGTAAAGTTAGACATAGAATCAGCATTCAGACTATTGCCATTAAGAAAGCAGAACTGGCTGATTTTATGTATGCACTTAAATGTTAAATTTTATTTTGACAAAGCAATGCATACGAGCTGTGCAGTAGCTTCTGCTTCTTTTCAAAATCCTGCACAGAATTACACTGGTTGTGGCAGCAGAAAGCAGACTTTCTAGGGGCCATTCTTAGTTTGACTTATTTTTAATGGCTGGGGATGGGAAAGAGGTGGTAGAAGCAGGAATTAAGTTGTTTGAGCCGCTGTGTGCAGAGCTTGGTGTGTTTTTGGCAAAGGACAAACTGAAGGGTCCTGCTAAGACTCTTTCATTCTTGAGTTTAAAGGTTGATTCTCAGTGAAGTTGTTCAGATTGTCATGTGACAAGATGGATAAAATAAGAGGTAATGTTAAGATATTGGTTGTCAAAAAGTCACAATTAAAGAGATTATGGAAGTGTTAGGCTTGCTTGATTTTGCATGCTGGCTGGTGGGACCAGGGTCAGACTTTTACAAGATCTATAGTTAATTTGTTGGTTGGTGCAAAGTGAAAGCATCCTTAGGGGAGGATAAGCAAGCAGGTCAAGGAGGACATGTCTATTTGGTTGAAGCTTATCCAGGCAAGGAGAGTGAGTGTCATCACTAGAACTGGATTTGTTTCTAGATGCGGTGAGAGGTAGGGGCATTGGTGCATACTTCAGAAGTAAGTGGTTTGCAGAAAGATGGCCAGTGCAATGGGCTGATGAGTGGAGGAGACATATTACCTTTTTATCATTCATGCCAATCTGGGCTTCATTAGTGGTTTGGGAGACAGAGTTTTGGAAGAAGCAGGTTGTGTTTCCTATGGATAATTTGGTAATAGTGCAGATATTTGCTAATAAGACAGTGAAATCCAAGTTAGTGCAAGGGCTATTGAAGAAGATTGTGTTGCATTATTTGAACACTAACACTTCATTTTCAGCAAAGCATATTCTTGGTCACTTTAATGTTTTGGCTAACAGTCTTTTCCACCTTCAGTTTCACAGGTTTTGGAAGTTGGTGCCTGAGGTAGAGACAGATCCAGCACTAGGCGATCTAGGCAGTCACCTAGGGCCCACTGGCTTGAGGGCCACTAGCCAGGGAGGAGGTCCACTGGACAGGGGCTGCCACAAAAACCTACATTTCTTCCTTAAGAAGAGATATGTACATTCAAACTGAAATGGAGCATGCGAGTTAAGTGGGGTGTGTGTAATGTCCCAGTTAGGAGTGGCAGGTTAGTTAACTCATTCAGGCTGAAACCCTGTACCTTCAATACAGGACCCTAGAGTCTGAATCCTCTACACCTACCTCCAAACTGAAATCAGCAAACATTGTTGAGTTTTAGTTCAATACAGCACCCTAGATCCTGAATCCTGTACACCAACCTCCAAACTGTCTTCGGCAAACATTGTTGAGTTTTAGTTCAATACAAGACCCTAGAGCCTGAATCCTCTGCACCAACTTCCAAACTGTCATCAGCAAAGACTATTGAGTTTTAGTGCATTTTCAAAGAATGTTGAGCTGGGTTTCTGTACATTTTCAAAGACTGCTGAACTTTTGTGCATTTTCAAATGCTGTTGAGTTTTTGTGCATTTTCAAGGAATGTTGGCTTTTTGTACATTTTCTAGGAATGTTGAGTTTCAAGGCAAAAGAAGTTTACTGTTGCTGTTGGCTTATAAAAAAAAGGAGTGATTGATTGCATGTGTGCTCTTACACTGATGTCATTATTATAGAGAGTTCATGTGATCATGTACTTTACAATAAAAGGAGGAAGTGAGGGTTGTTCTTTTTCTTCCGGCTTTTGACTAGACTGATTGACTTCATGTGTTTATTTTTCCTCCGAAAATGTATGCTTTAATCCAGCTTTTCTGCTCTTAAGATGACAATGCCAACAGTTGCTCAGGATAAGTCTGTTTTCATTGTGCATTTGTTTTGTTTAGGAAATGGCCATCATCAGTGTTTGTGCTATAAGCTTTAAAAGCAGTGTTAGTAGTAAAACGGGTAGCATACTTGCCTTTGGTGCAGAAGGCTGTGGGTTCTACTCCCAAAATGGCCATCATCGGTGTTTGTGCTATAAGCTTTAAAAGCAGTGTTAGTAGCAAAACGGGTAGCATACTTGCCTTTGGTGCAGAAAGCTGTGGGTTCTACTCCCATACCATGCACATGGACTGCTGATATTATAATGCCTTCTTTAAAGGGGGGTGGAAGTGCTGCACTCCTGAGAGTGTTCTCCTTTGGATGAGATACCTAGTAACAAAGATCCTGTTGCCAGTTTGATAGCCATTCCCTACTGCAGCATTATAAGCTTACCAATTTTATTTTAAATGTAACATGGGCAGTTCATTTTTCAAGGGCAGCAGCCACTGAATTTGTACATGAAACACTGAAATGTAAAGCTGTTTGCCGATACCAGCCTCTTCAATAGTTACAGATCTTTTTAATGTGGAATTATTCAAATGACTTTTACTTCTGTAGAGATTGTTTAAATTGACTGATATTGGATTGCAATGGTGTTTTGTGGTTAAAGTGTTTTGTGATGGGCAGTTTTGCCCTTATTGATTTATGCGTTTTATTTCATTGCTTATTGGAAAAATGTTCAAACATACAAATTTAAAACACAGTCTATAACAAATGGTGTTGTATTATACAAGGAATAGAATGTAATACAATCAGGATAGTGCATCAAAGAACATGTGCATGTATGCATGGTCTAAAAAACATCCGCAAGGGTTCTATGGTTTAAAAACAGCCCAAGGTAAACTTAATCTGCCACTGGCCAGATGCATTTTCTTTGAATGTGGGTTTCAATGAATGTGAGTTTCAAGGGCAGAGTTTATTGTTCATGCAAAGTCTGTTTTCATTGTGAGACTGTATTGTTTTGTTTAGCAAATGACTATCAGTGTTTGTGCTATAAAGTTTGAAATAAAAGTTTTAAATATCTCTAATCATTGTAGAAGTAAGAAAATAAAATATTATGCACACTGACAGGTCTGAACAGTGTTTATGGTAACTGGGGAGAAATAGCCTAGTAAATGGACACTGGAATGGCTGGAGTGGTGCTGTTGGGGGTAGGGTCTGATCCATTTCCCTGTCTAGGGCCCCACTTAACCATGATCCAGCTCTGGTCTGGAGCTCAGGTAAGTCATACCATTGTGCCTGAAGTGGTTTGGGAGATTAGATAGATGTGGCAAAATGGATGATACAACAACCGTGGTTTGAGGCAGCTAGAAAGGCATATGTTAAGGCTCTTACAGATTTTAAACATTTTGTTAGAGGTCTGCCGGTGTGGGAGAGAGGGTGTTCACCTCAGATGGTGATTAGGTACTTGGTTGAGAGATGGAATTTAGTTGATGCAGTTAAGACTATTAGGGTCCACGTGGTAGTCTTGGGTGCCATGGCTAAGTTATCCAGAATTAAAATGTTACTAAGAATTGAATCATTTTGAAGGTGTTAAAGGGGTGGGAGAGAGTGCAGTCTCAATTGGCTGATAGCAGATTACCATTGGGCAACAAATGTTGTTATTGCTATTAGAAGGTCTGCACAGGGCTGCTGATTCATATTTTAATATGTATTGTGGGCTATTCATGTTGGGACATTTCAAGTAAGTGAAATGCTAGGCAGCTTGCCTTGGGAAAACACAAAAATGAACTCAATGGGAGTGATCTAGTTAAGAAGATCAAAGACCAATTGGGGAGGGGACAGGTAGGTGGTTTTACCCAGGAATGGTGTGCATTTGATATGCCCTCTGGCATGGGGGATGGCATGGTGAGAGGTTTGTAGTAAACAGATAGAGGGGTTTGTTTTTCATGATGAATGGTCCAAGCAGATAGATTGTAGGACATTTGTTAATTGGATTAGAAGTGACTTGGAGGTGCAAGGTGAAATGATGTCCATGGTGTCTGTATAATGGAGTTTTTCTCCCAGGGATTCTGTTGAAAAAAGGGCACTGCTCAGTCAGACTATTACAGTAAACAAATACCAATAAATAAAGTAATTATCAGGTCAGCTCATGTCACCACTGTGTTCACTATCTGGCTGTCCAGATGAGTCACATATTAGCAAACCAGAATGAAATGTTCCCAGTAAAATAAAATGGCACCCATCCTTAGATTTTAGAACACACTGAGATTCTATGAAAGAATGAGCAATAATATGTAAGAATGTGGAGGAGACTGTGCAAGGCAAACATCACATGAAAATTCTGTGGCAGGTTAGCACAGAGGATTAAAGTTATGAGCTGATAATGATCACCATCATGTTGTCCTGTGTTTGATTCCTTCAACCTCCATTTACTGACTGTGTAACCATGAATTAGTTTTCATGGTTCACTATTAAAAAGAGGATTGGGCCTAACAGGTTTGTCCAGTTAATAAATGAAATCAATTAAAAATAATTTTTATAGGTTTCTTTTATTTTTTCTAAGCATGTACAGTCATGGTTAATTTGATCAGATGAACCATAAATCCTATGATCATGGTCACAATTCCCAAGGGGATACATCTATTTTCTGTAACACTAAATATTTCATTTACTTTGAAGCTACCAAATGAGTTATTTATAACAGCATTTTATAAAAGGTTGTGAATTTTTCATAAAAAGTTTGATACACATCTAACTTCTAGCACAACTTTGACTCATTATCTTGGCATCTGTTCATTATAACTGCTGTTGTGTCAGGGATTTTTACTCACCCATTGCTGTAAGATGTAATAAAACAGCAAGCAAGCTTCTGATTTCACCTCCTCCTTTCAGATATTAATTTGTGTTCATGACAGATGTAGTTATTTAGTCAATGTCCCACTCACTGATAGTGTCTTAAATTGTCATATGTCAGTTATTTTCTCCCAACAGTCAAGAAATGAGAGGCTGTAAACTATTTTTGGGCATTCTGAGTTCCCGTATTGTCAATATTTTGTGTACTGCTTTACTTTAATTTCCTAGTTGCTTTTAGGTTTTGCTTCCAAAATAGTATTTTGTTTCAAAAAAGCAATATGTGATATGTGAAATTAACTGAAATGTGAAAATAGACTGCAAAAACTGAACTTTACTGGTGCTTCTGGTACCTTGGCCAAATTGCCTTCAAGGAATAAATTAAACAGCACCAGTGCAGCCTTTTATATACAAATCAATTTGTACATTATAATTATTTAATTTAATTACTTAATCAAAAGTGCTCAAGTGATTCCCACACACAAAATACACTCCCAATACACTTACTCCCCGTTTTAATACACGACCATTGTTTGTCAAAACATCTGAAACATATTAACTTCAAAATGTTAACCAAAATATACAATGCAATACAACTTCAAAAACATGCATCGTATATTAAGATTTATCTCCAAATTCATACCATTAGGTTGCATGGTCCTAAAGTTAATAATGAACTTAGTTTCCATTTGTAACAATTTATGTGCAAAATCACTTCCCTGATGAATATGATGTTTAGCTAAAATACTAAAGAAAAAATTATTGTCTGAACCTACATGTACTGATTGAAAATGCTGGGCCATAAGACTATCCAAATTATAATTCCTAATATCCCTCAAATGTTGCAAAATCCATTTCTTGACCATTCTTTTGGTTTGTCCCTCATACCATTTTGTGGGAGTGCATCCACAACCTATGATGTACACCACCCCACAAGAGGTTCATGGAGCATGGACATTGTTGAACAGTATGGACTTTCTGTTTGTAGGTATGTGCTGAATATTGCACAAGATGTTTGCAGTTGATAATAGTTTAAATATTGTTAATTTGTCTGACCTGATTATTAGTGAAGATGCTAGAAATGTGTTATTAAGAGGATAACATTTGTCCCAACTGGATTCCCCACTTTAGCAGATCTTCTTTTGGAAGTCAAGGCTTTTTGTAAGAAATTGCATTTAAAAGTGTTTTTTTTTTTTATAATAAGAAAAAAATTTCTTTTTTTTGCTTTTTAGTGTCACTGGAGGGAACAGTTGCACTTCTAGCTGGTGAGGCTCCACCAGGGTTGGGAGAGGTGGCCTCCTGTCTGTCTGCTGCTGCACCCACCATGGGCTAGGTTACAGGTGGGGGATACATACAAGGTAAAGCTAGGCCTTATGACTTACAAGGTCATAAAAATGCAAAAGAGCTTGCTGTAGGGCCAAGGAGCTCAGAAAGCAGCAGTTTCATTAACGTATACTACCCACTACTAACAGCAACAAGAACAATCATCAATGCAGTTTTCAATTAGTCATTTTTACAAAAAATGACAAATGATATCATCAAAATGTAATTATATTACACAGTAATAAAACAGACCTGAAACGATTGTCATTATAATCTGAATTATGATTGGTTCAGTTTTCATCTAAATATTTTACATAGGTTCATAGGTTGGTACTAGGCTATCGGCCCTAGGGCCTATACAAGCCTAGCCATAACAATTCCTGGCTATTTCTTCCCACACTATTTACTTCCCTGAACCCCTGTCTAGCAGGGTGACTGATTTGATCCCAGGGGTGAATTTCCTTTCTCCCATCCAATCATCAAGGTTCCTTTTGAAGAGGGCCAAATAGGTGCTCTGCTTGACATGTATGGGCAGTCTATTCCAGAGTCTGGGGGGTCTCTGTGTCAAGAACCTATCCCTCCAGCATGTTTTGTTTATTGTGATGACAAGGTTTAGATCACTGGAGCTTTTGGCTCTGAGGGATTGGGATTTCTTTAAGTGTAGCATGTCCAACAGCTCTGGGTTTGACATGGCCTTGTATGTTAAGCAGAGATCGCCTCGGAGTAGACAATATGCGACAGGGTATAGCTGGAGTTTTTTAAGGTGGTCATCATAGGGCATCTGCTTTAGACCTGTGATTCCTTTAGTGAGGTATTTCTGCAGCCTTTCCAGTTGTTGCAGATGTCTTGAGAGGTACATACCAAATGGGGCTTCGTATTCTATGATGGGTCTAATGAGAAATGAGTACAGTGGGACAATGACCTCCTTTTTTCTGGATGAAAAGCCCTTAGTGATGAGGTGTGCCACATAGAAGGATTTCCTGACTGTTGTGGCGATGTGGTTATTGAAGGTGAGACCACTGTCCACCTGTGTCCCTAAGTCTCTTATCACACTTTCAGTGTTTAGTGTACTGCCACCTATGTGGTAATTCACGGGTACATGTTTTTTCCCAAGGGGGATAACTATACATTTCTTGGCATTGAGCTTGAGCCCATGGCTCTGGCGCCAAGCATCTGTTTCTGTAAGACCCTTTTATAGAGTATCCACATCATTTGGGGATTCAGTAATGGCTCCCAGTTTGCAGTCATCTGTGAACTTTGTTAGCCAGAGTCCCTTAGTGTTGGCCTGTACTTCAGAGAAGTAGATGCCAAACAAGAGAGGTCCCAGGACTGAACCCTGAGGTACACCACTTGTCACTCGTCTGGCACTGGATTTGGCATCAGCTACTTTTACAGTGTGGGTTCTGTCAGTAAGCCAGTTGGCAACCCATTGAGTGATGTAGGGATTAATGCCCAGCTTAGTAAGTTTATCGATGATTCCAGAGTGGAGGATGGTGTCAAAGGCCTTGGTGAGGTCCAGATAGGCTGTGTGGACTGCCTTACCCTCGTCCACAGCTCTGGAGACTGATTCGAAGAAGTCAATCAGGTTCAGGAGACAGGATCGGCCCTTCACAAACACAAACTGGGTGGGGTCCAGTGTTTTAAGGTTGCCAATGTATTTGTTTATAAGTTCCATGATAATACATTCCATGGTCTTACAGATTAGGCTCGTCAGACTGATGGGGCAGTAGTTCCCGGGATCCAAGGTGGATCCCCCCTTGTGGAGTGGGATAACTGTAGCTGTGCGCCACTCAGTGGGCATGAAGCCTAAGGTGAGTGTATGATTAAACATGACACTTAGGTGAGGTGCCAGTTCATTTTGTAGTTCATGTAGTACACAGCCCAGGATGTCATCTGGTCCCATGGATGCTGTATTCTTAGCTTTGGAGAGTGCGTTTTTTACCTGTGTGGCTGTTATTACCAGAATTTGGCAATCTTCCAGTATTGAGATGGGCCATTTAGGGGGTGAGAGTAGGGTTAAGTTGGCACTGAATCGATCTGCCAGGATATTGGCAATATCCTTGGGATCAGTATATTTAATGCCATTCTGTTGTAGCTCAGAGCAGATCTGAGCATTGCCATTTAGATTCTTGACATAGTTATAAGATGCCTTGTGGTTGTCTTTGGAATCTTTGGCAATTTTTCATTTTCGTAACTAGCTTTGGAGAATTTTATGAGGGATCTCAGCTTCTTACTGAGGCTGGTAAGGGAGTTTTTTGCATCCAGGGATTTTCCTCTTTTCTGCAACAGTTTCTTCCTTTTGTTGTAAAACCACAATAGAGATGCACGAAGGATGTTCTTCTTCACCACAAAAAATATATCCAATTACCAGTGATGCAAAAATTTATTTTAAAAAACTATTTGCAGCAACTTTTTTCAGCATGAAATACAAATAAATTCTCTAGCGCCTCTGCAAACTTGCCTTTAACAGAGTAAAAAATGTCTAATTCATACATACTCACTTTTATACACAGATACAACACACCCACACAATCAATCAAACAAACAATTAATACATAAAGGGACAATGTCCAAAATTTCTACACTATGCATAAAATATTAACTAAAACAACTACAATAAATTAATTACAATAAACTTTTCCATGAACAATCATAATTTAACCCAATAGGGTTTAATGTATTATATTTTAAAATCAAACATGTTTCTTTTTTTCTTAATATACACTTAATTTGTTGTTCACTCAAATACTCACTTCTCAATACACTTTCTAAAACAGTTACTACCAATCCCTCAGAGTTACCATTATATTTATTAAAGTGCAATGCTATGGGACTCGTTTGTTTATTATTTTTAATATCTCTAACATGCTCTTTAATTCTACAAGCAAATGTTCTCTTTGTTTCCCCTACATAAAATTTATTACAAAGACATTTCATGCCGTATACAACTCCCACTGTTTTACAATTAAATGTTCCATTCGTAAAGAATGGAACACCATTAATTTTATCAAAATCTCTCACTACATATTTGCAAATACTACATCTACCACAAGCCACCGTCCCCAATTGTTCTAGTGACTTAACAATTTGTATTTTTGGCATACTAAATCTACTGTGAACTATAAAATCTTTAATACTCCTGACCCTTCTATAAGAGAAACTCAATTTTTTATTACTCAAAAAATCTACTTCTCTTTTTACTACATCCCAACTGTATTTTACTTGTTCTACAATTTTTTTAGATAATACCGAATAAGTAGAAACAAAATAAATACTGTCAATCTCCTTCCTTCCACTCTTACTTCCACCATATTTTACATTTGTCTTAACTTTATTCAAACTATCTCTTAAATTATCCATATTATATCCTCTACAACTAAATTTATTAAAACGTTCCATAAATTCATCTTCCATTCTTATTGGATTATTACATAACCTTTTAATTCTATTAAATTCCGTATATGGTATAGCTTTTAAAGTATGAGGTGGATGGAAACTTTCACCATGTAAAATAGATCCTATATCTTTAAATTTTCTATATAAGCATGAATTAATATATTCTCCCACTTGTCCTTTCAATAAAACATCCAAATAATGCACTTCACACCCTATTTGTAAACCATCGAACCTAATACCCATGTTGTTAACTTGAATTTGCTCTAAGGGAGCTGAGGGATCTCAGCTTCTTACTGAGGCTGGTAAGGGAGTTTTTTGCATCCAGGGATTTTCCTCTTTTCTGCAACAGTTTCTTCCTTTTGTTGTGAAGTTTGTTTATGGCAGGGGACCACCAGATTGGCTTCCTTTCTTTGGAGGAGAGCATCTTGGCTCTATTTGGGATGGCACGATTCATGCATGAGTGGATGTGCTCGTATAGTACCTTAGTGTAGGACTCAGCAGTCGAACATTCAGTTCCTGTCTGCATGGGTGTCATGAACTTTGTAACTTCTGACTTGAGTAGCATGAAGTTGGCTTTGGAGAAGTTTTTTATGGAGGTTTCCTTACTGGGGGGTGGGGGTGGGATGTGGATGTTAAGGATGATTAGCTTATGGTCTGAACTGACCAATGAGGGGGGTGACCATAGGTGTGGAGCATTGATTTCCCATGTTGGTAATGACCAGGTCTAGGATACTGGAGCCCCTGGTGGGACTATGGATTAGTTGATCCAGGGCACTGGAATTTATGAATTCCAAGAACCGTTGTGCAAAGGTGTTGGTACACAAGTAGTTTTCCCAGTTAATGGCAGAGTAGTTGAAATCACCCAGTATTAGGGTGTTTGGTTCTATATTAATATTTTCCAGTATGTTTAGAAAGGTGTAGTGAGAATCTTGGGGCATGGTGGGGGATCTGTAGCAAGCTACAGTTTGGATTGCAGTCTTACCTAGGATTAGTTGCACCTGGAGAATTTCAGACGCATTGTGTTGGGCAACTAAACTGGTGGTGTGAATATCCTTGGTGAATATGGACAGTCCTCCACCTTTAGTGTTTCGATCCTTCTTAAAGTAATATAGTGATCCAACCAAAGCATCCAATACATTTCAAATACACATTTACATTATTTAGAAGTCTGTACATTAGTATGACTCTGCATTTATACATCTTATAGGAAACAAGCTTCCAGAATACTTCTTGCAATCTCTTATTCCTTTATTTTTATTTTTATTTTCAGTTGTTACCCCTGCTGCCTTGCCGAACATCAGACCCTTTCTCAATCTATAGCCAATTTGCTCCCTCACTGGGTAAGAACCATCTAAGAGAGGACATCACTGAAACAGCCATCAAGGGTGGTTTGAAGCTTTTCTTATTTTTCTCTCCTAATCTAACTGCATGAATCCAGAGAGGTGCCGGATGGGCATGCAATGGTTCCCCTCCACTTCTCCAAGAGATGCTCACTCCAAGCAGCCCAGTCCCTCCCCTCACAGCACAAGAGTGGTGGTTTCCCCAGTCTGTAACAGGAAAATAGCACTGCAGTGTGTTCTCAAGTGCATGCAGCTCCCACCAAATC
This sequence comes from Protopterus annectens, assembly GCF_019279795.1. Lineage (NCBI taxonomy): Eukaryota > Metazoa > Chordata > Ceratodontiformes > Protopteridae > Protopterus > Protopterus annectens. The sequence continues at coordinate 456,954,536 of NC_056744.1, read as the reverse complement.
TCTAAAAGAGGAGAGCAGGCCACACCCCTACACTCCTTGTCCTCCATGGTAATAAACCCCAGTTGTTTAGGTCATAGTCAGGTCTCCATAACTCTATGCCATGGAGTCAGGCCTCTTATTCCTTTTATCTTATCACTATGCTGTAGTCTCTCTCTCTCAGTCTGTATGTCTGTCTATCTCTCTCTCTCTCTCTCTCTCTCTCTCTCTCTGTTTAAAACTACCACATATGCTACAATTCTTCTACTTCATGCAGCCTTATTTCCATCTCACTCTTTTTACAGTTCTTGCATATTCCCCTCTGTTTTCCTCTACTACCTGTATCACCATATCTTCAACCATCTTAACTTATTACTTGATCTCTGTTTCCCAAAGTTCCACCATCATGTCATCAGTTTCATTGGCATACAGGGATAAACACCTGACTGCAAGCCAGGTATCCCAAGAGTAAGTTATCATCTCAATATACTGCTGAAGCTGGTGTGGGGGACAAGAGAAGTGGCTTTGCCAGCTCACTTTTCTTCATGGAAAGGTTGTGGTGTGCATTCCCATCAAAGGCTGGGGACTCCACAGAACCACTTGCTTCCAGGAGGGTAGGGCTGTCCTAAGGGTTACACCACATATGGAAGTGGATGATTCACCCTCATCAATGCTCACTACATGCCACCTGAGCATGCTACTAAGCCTATGCAGTGAGGTTAGGGCCATAATCAGCAAAAACCTGAACCAAGCCTAATGGCTAACTCAGTCATATCCTGTTTCAGTTGGCCATTACCTGATGGTCATCAGGCAGCAAGGGTAAAGGAAAAAAAATCACACAAAATAAATAACTAAAAATATTACATCATAACGTCTTTCCTTGAGTCCCTTCCACCTGTCATACCATCTCTAAATCTCCATAATCACATGGTCTGTTAAGTGTGTCCACATCCATGTCTGCCCCTCCTTCTGTACCTATACACACTAAAATTCTGTCTAGTTTTCTTACCTGCTTGTGCTCATTCCTTCAAAACGTAAACAGGCTATTCTTCTGCAAAGTGTCCCTCCAAATATCTATGAACCCCATGTTCATATGAAATTTATTGCCCATTATAGCCTAATTTTTTTCAGGTTCTAAAACTACATTAAACCCACTCTATTCTGTCCCCTCCCCTAACCATTCTCTTTAACTCTTACAAGCCCCCCTTTTATGAATTCCTCATCATTAACACTGCTTTGCCCCATAGAGAGGACCCTAATACAATCTCTTTACCTCCGGTGTACACTCCATTTCCACTCATCTTCCTTCTCCCCCTGCCATGTATCATTTGCACTCCTAAACAAAATGATCTCACACATACATCCCTGGCACATCCTCCCATCCCCCTTGTGCATGCCACTTCTATCAGCTGATACTCTCTCCTCTGCAATTTTCTAGCCTCTCTTGCACTCAGTTTCCTAAAATACTGCAACTTCAATCCATTACTTTATTAGTTTATACACCTTCTCATACTTTATCTGACTACTAATACCTCTCACATCCCATGTGGCTACCCTTATTACCACTTTTATCCTTCTAATCTTTATTTCGAGCTCACCTGCTGCCCTCCCAGAATTATCCCATAGGGGTCTTTAGGTGAAGTCATTTAGTTTGCCTATGCTGTTTACCCCAACAGCATTCATCAGCCTCTACAGCTCATCCCTGTAATATTGGTACTACCAAATGTAGCTTCCCTTGGCATTCTTATAACCCTTCCCCCCCTAAGTGTTTTCCATTCCTCATTTATTAAGTTGCTACCACTGCTCCATAACAACGTCTACCCCTTTACCACTTCTAAGGCCAACATTTTCTGTTCTCCTCCATTTATTTATTGCTTTTTTGGCATTTGTTGACCGGAAAAGTCCAGTGGGCACAAGACCCATTTTCAGTGGAGGTCAGGGGAGAAAAGCTCCACAGCAAAACAAAAAAAACAAAACTTATGCAATTTGATTACAGATCTGGGGAGAAAAGGCTCCATAGTTAAAAAAAAAACACACAGAATAAAGCAAGTGAGTAATACAGAAAGTACATAATTGTAAACAGATCTTATATACATTAATCAGCAAGCCTCAAATTACAGTTAAAAAGTACAACACAGTAAATTATGAACATTGTGCTGTTATATCATAAGGTCTTCTAGTCACTTGAGTAGAAAGAAAATGAGAGGTGTTAGAAGGTAGGGTTCTTGTTTAATGGATTATGTAATTAAGGGGGTTTACACTGTATATCACATGTACAGCTTGGATTTTGTAACAAGTAGGTTTTTAGTGCAGCTTTAAAGGGCTTTAGGGAATCTAGTTGTGTAATAGTGGAGGGGAGGGTATTCCATAGTTTGGATATTTTGTAGGAGTATAGGGATTGTCCTGCACTCTTGTTAGGTTTGGCTAGACTTAACAGCATTTTCTCAGAAGAGCGAAGGGATCGAGTAGGGGTATATGTGTGTAAGATGGATTGGAGAGCGGGACGGCTATCAAGTTGGAAAATTAGTTTATGGGCCATAGGTGGGTAAATTGGAGGTAGTGATGGAATTCTAGCCCGGATAGGTTTGAGAAAGCAGTTAGACAAGTTTGATGCAAATGTTGCTATTTTATAGTAGCATTGTTGTAGCTTAGTACTAAGTGATGTATAGAGGTTGGTGAAAATGGGGCTGCCATACATAAGGGATGGAATAAGCAAAGTGTTTGCTAGTTTGTTCCGAGTTTGACTATCAAGGTATAGTTAGTGTCAGTATAATTTGCTTAGTTTGAAATGGGTCTTCTTTACAGTGCTCAATATATGTTGTTCAAAGGAGAGTTTGTTTTCGATAGTAATTCCTAGTAGTTTTGCAACTTGTACCTGTTCAATTATTGTTTTGTTATGGGAGAGAATTTTGAATTCTGTAGTTGGAGGTTTTGATGAGAATAATAACTGTTTATTTTTTTTGGGGGGGTTAAGCATTAATTGAGACTCATTCAGCCAGTTTTCTATAGAGGAGAAAGCATCTTGGATTATTTTCTGGAGGTTGGCGAAATCATGTGAGGATGAGATGATAGTTGAATCATCTACATACTGAATTAGTATGCTGTCCTGGGAGGCTTTATTTAGATCATTAATGAAAATATTAAAAAGTATTGATCCTTGTATGGATCCTTGTGGGACACCTTTGTTGTTTACTACGAAATCAGATAGTTGGTTTTCCCATCTGACTGATTGTTGTCTGTTGTTTAGGTAGGAGGAAAACCAGATTATTATAGTCTGGGAGCAGTTGAGTTTCTGTAGGTGTTGTAAAAGCTTAGGGTGATATACAATGTTGAAAGCTTTTGAAAGGTCAAGCAGGAGTACAGGAAGTGGATAAGCCAGTGTCAAGAGCTTTGTTTACTATGTCAGTAAAGGAGAGTAGGGCTGAGGTAGTACTATGGTCTGGGCGGAAACCATGCTGAGTAGGAGATTAGGTTATTTTTGACAAGGTGATTGAGTAGTTGGGTTTGAATACATTTTCCCATCTCTCTTTCCCTATCAGAAGTGGCCTTTTTACCCCTTCAGCAGGACTGCTTTCAGCTACCATCTTACTGTAAGTCATAGAGAGTCCCAGAGCCTTAAAACTGCTTTTAGAATGTTCTTGTTTTACATTGTGCCAACGTTTATTTACATCCTTCGTTCTCCATTCCCTCACTTTAACTTCTCTTGTCCTGTCTACTTGCTTTCCTCCCTGCCTTTCTTTTGATCCTTTATTTCTATGTCTACATAGAATGTCATGTCTTAGCAAGATCCTGGTCCATGTCCTAGCTGGAAAAATGAGTCTCTCAGGCAGACAGAAGAGTTAAGCAAAGTCAGTAATACCTTCAATAATACATAAACAGTGCACTTTCCCATGCATAAATGAAGCAAAAGTTAAGGAATCCCACAGGGACTCAGGACAGGCTTACAGCTCTGAAGAGTGTCTGATAAAAAAATAGCAAAGCTCAGAAGGGTCAGCCATAAATCCTGAGAGAAAAATAAACTTTTGGTGGTATAAAATTATCAATGACCACCATACCAAGTATAAGCTTAAGCTCCCCAAAAAAATCCTGATGTAAAAGATTGCATTTTTTTTAAATAAAAATACACAATCTTATAGAGGAATTCCCTCAGAGAAACTTAACAGTCAAAGGCAGTTCTGAGGTAAAAAGTTCAAAGACAAGCTGTCAGAATTGCAAAAGTAAATTAATTATACTGAATAAAATGCTTTTCTTCAAAAATAAAAGTGTGGAAGGTAATCCCTCATAGGGAGCTTATCTGCCTAGCCTTGATGAAGCAATAACGAAATGCCAATCAACAAAACCCATGAAGCAGTGCCTCTGGTTTTAGCCTGCATATCTTATGCAAAGCAGTGGCTAAGGTGTATGAATGGAGACGTAAGCTTTGGAAGCTGGCCAGCTGATCTAGTCTATGGCAGGATGTCCTGTATAATTAAGGATACCGCAGCAGTGATCTAATGATGAGCATTTAGGCTGTGCTAAACAGTGTTTGACAGTCTTTTCTGATTAGAAATATCAACATAATTTATTTAGTCAATTGTTTATTTGTACCTAACATATTAAATATCTTATTCTACTTGTTCAGATTAGTAACTGATGTATTGTACTGCTCTGAAACAAAGATATTTAAAGCTGAAAAATGCAATGTTTTTGATGTACTTTATTAAAATAGGAGTGTCTTACATTTGCACTGTGTGTGCTACCCAGTTAAATCATACTCTGGCTTGCAAGCAGGCTACATCTGCGAGGGGGTTCATACTGCACTGTGAGCTAATCAGTCAATATTTTTTGTCTAATATAGACATTAATATGTTTGATAGATCTACCATACAACAAATTATATTTTCTTGGGTTCATGTTCCTTCATCCCAACTCCCAGAACTGAGCATTCCCTGGACGTGTTTAATGTAGTCACTGTGTTACAAGATCATGGTAATGAAAGTACATTTCTTCACTCTTCTTGGGTGCTTTTCTTTTCCTAAAGGTTATGACACCTTGGAACCTTGGAGTTAGTATATATATATATATATATATATATATATATATATATATATATATATATATATATATATAAGGCGTTATGCAGGACAGGGGCAGGATAACCCCTTGCAAAAAATGACATTTCCTTGGTATTACATGTAGGTTCAGTATATGTATTATTTGATGAATTTAACATATCTAGTTTGCTGGTAGTGGCTAGACATCAACTTTTTCTTAGACGATCAAATATTTTTTTGTATTCACTGTAACTGTAGTTTATTAATACTATCAGTAGACTGTATCTGGTAATTCACTTGGTTATACTAAACAAGCATATACTTGTATAATGTAATATTGTTTTCTGTTTATTAAACCTTTGCTTACTTTTTGCATGTATGACCATGGGAATGGCTATTGGCCATGATGGGTTGGTTAGAAAAAAATGCAGGACAAAGTGTTTGGTCTGGATAGTGCTTTAAACAGACCTGGGGATTGGTCTGGTGAGCCTTATTAGAGGCAGACGTGGATGAGAAGAATGGTGACATAAATGGACATCTGTAAGTATAAATGCACATTTGTAAGTTAGTCTGCCATGTGTAACAGAGAGGCTTGCAACAGTAAGTGCATGTTAAGCTAATGTCATTATTGTTTAACAAAAAAACTTGCTTGTAGGAGAACTATGTAAAATAAGAAGGTGTATATGCTAGGATAGGGGACAAAAGGACTGCTGAATGTAGGATGGGAAGATGCCCTATTAGTGGAAGGAAGTGTGGCAGAAGTAGGGTCGTGTTGTGGTGCTGAATTAGAGGCATGATTGAGGAGGGTGATTCTGTATGCAGGGCTGTGAGTAGGAGCATCAGTGTATTCTTTCAGCAGAATCTCTTCAAGGAGGGCCCAGGTAGTAAATTGTGTGGACCCAGAAAATGCTAACACCACCCTTCATCACTGCACTTACTTCATTACAGGTAAGTTATCATTTATTTGCCTTTGTCAGGGACACTCAAAATGCATATACTGGGAGTAGAAATCTCTGAGTAAAAAAAACATCATCACAGCTTTTATTTATAGAAGATTTATGTGACTTATTCACTGTAAATAGAGACAGATAATGGTCAAATGGGGCCCTAAGCAGGGTAATGGAACAGGGCCCTCCAGCCATTGCAGTGTCCCATTACTTGGCTGTCTCTCCCCAGTTAACATAAATACTGTTCAAACCAGTCAGTGTGCAATAATTGCAGAGCTTTGGATGTAATTTAAAACTTATTTCAAATTTTATACTACAAAAACACTGGTTGCCATTTGCTAATCAAAACAAATATCTTCTATTAAAAGTAGACTTAGCATGAACAACAGTCAACTTATTTTCCTTTGAAACTCACTTTCATTGAAAATTCATCCGGACAGTGGTGGGTTAAGCATACCTTGGGCCCTGATCTGTTTTCAAACCATGGAATACCCACCCACATTTTTAGCATCATGCATAAATACATGTGTTCTTTGATTCCCCTTCCTGATTCTTTTAAATTATATTTCTTGTTTAATACAGCAACATTTTAAAGATTGTGTTTTAAATTTGAAGTTTTGAATTTTTTTTTTCCAGTAGGCAATGAAATAAAATGTATGAACCAATAATGACCAAAGTACCCATTTCAGAACATTTTGACCATAAAAGGCCACTCAAACTGCTGTCTTTATGTTGTTGTGTCTTTCAGCTTTTCCCGGTTAGGGGTCGCCACAGCAGAACTCTGGTCCGCTAATGATTGGCAGTAGATTTTTACATGCCAAGTTGCCAGCCCTGATGCACAACCTTCAACAAAGGTACGCCCATTCACGCATGCATGTCTCCACACAGAAGACGCTCTAGCTGAGAATCGAATGGGACATGTTACTATAATCCATCAATATCTGTGCTCAACAATTACAGACAATTTATGAGTATGTACACATCATGTTTATTAACACAGCCACAGTAAAGTATTCCAATTTACTTCACATAAATGTACACTATCCTGCAAAGAGAAACTAATGACTTTTTAACTTTATCAGCTCAGCAGTGTCAGTCGTTTCTTTCCATAAACATCCCCAAACCTAGGAATTATTATTACATTGTTGACTGCATCCTTCACAGACATCTGTATAAAAAAATAAACTAATAATGATCAAAGTCATGTATTTTAAATGTGTTTCATGCAAACACACAGTACCTACATTATTCCCACTTAAATCACACACATACATGCATACTAGCCCTGCAAGCCAGATTAAAGACTGTTTACAAATTACCATATGATTGCATCATATGGTACCTTCATCCACAGAGAGCCCCCCGCCCACGCACCCACCATTTGTAACCACTTTGCTGACTGTGTACACCTGTCATTGTTATGAAAAAATTACATGCAGTTTATTTTGTAGCTTCGGATGAACTAAACAAAATTGTATAAAGATCACTAGCATGATACCACAAGATACAGTCATATGTAGCACAGTTTAAACAGAAGTGTATTTATGACAGCATAAGAAATGTTAACTGCGTGATAACATATGCCAATTCAATTTGCACAATCTCTGCAAAAGTAAACATATTCTGAATAATTCCACATTAAAGAGAACTATTACTAATGCAGAGGTTGTTGCTGGCAAACAACTTTGCATTCTACTGCTTCATGTACAAATGCAGTGCCCACTGCCACTGAAGAATAAATTGTCCATGTTACATTAAAAAATTGTTGTGTTGGTGTTATTGCAACAACATTTTTTAACTAGATCAGTTATACAACAGGGAATGGCTGGCAAACAAACAAAAGTTCATAGTTACTAGTCATGCAGTCCTGGAGACCATTAAGGAGTCTAGCCCAAATTCCCAACTACTACAGAGCACTGTCTGGTTAAGTGACTTCAGTGTCACACAGTAAGTAAATGAAGGTGGAAAGATTCAAACTCTACAACCTTGCCCTAGTTAGAAGTTCATTAACAAGCTGGAGATTTAGTCCTCTGTGTTAACTGCCAGAGTAACAGTTTTTAACTAAATGTTGAAATCTTTTTACTGTCCAGTCATTTAGAGAATAGTGTATCAGAGTAATATGCAACAATGACTACATAATGGATTCTGAAGATCAGCTGGTTCTGATCATCACTCCAAATAATGCAGACTACATAACTTGAAAATATCAACCCCTTTGCAGTTGCTGGAGGCTGTAAAGAAGGCACTACAAAATATAATACTAAATGCAACATATTTAGACTACATTGCACAATCCAGTTCTATTAATGAATTAATTCATTTTTAGTGCAATGAATAAAGCAAAATAATTAAAGACAGCAGAAATGTTGCAGCAGCTTTTGTTCAACAACTTACAAGTCATACAAAAATCAAAAATAGTACTACATATAACATACCGTATTTTTTTGGGGGGGTTACATACTTTCAGGAAAAGTACATCTCATTATGTCTTTCTTGTCTGTCATCAAGAATAGCTATCCCATATGATATCACACAGTACAGGTGCTCTCACAACAGAGCCAGATTGCAGACAAATGGGATCCTATACAGAGGAAAGAATCAGGCCTCTACCACCCATACCAATATCTTATCACTTGTCTATCTCTCCCCACTTACTATAAACATTATTCAGACCTCTCAGTGTATATATTTCCTTTTTAATGTTTAAAATTATCATAGAGATTTGAATTTCATTTAAACCTTTTATGTCAAATTGTATTGAAACAATACTGACAGCCATTTTCTAAATGAAATAAAAACACTCTGACATTGAAAACAGACTTAGCATGAGAACAAGTAAATTCTTCCTCCCTTGAAACACATATTTTTTGAAAGTGCATCTGGGGCCCCATTAAACTACAAGAGACATGCTGAGATATATACTCAATTAGCATATAGTGAAGTACTGATTAGCATCTATGTGAAGGGTGCAGGATTTCAAAAGACAAATGTACAATGCATTTGTTAACAGCCAGCCCACTGGACCCAAGTGTCCCTTTTTTGGAGCAGTCCAATAGTATGGTCTGGGGAAGTAATTACACAGAGTCACACAGAGGGAATCAAACTATGCACTAAAGGAATCAGTTCTTTCACAGCTTATAACATTAATCATCTGCACTAAGTGCAATACAAACTGTTGTAGCCTGAGCACACTCATTTCATATTTGTGAGTTAAAACATTAACAAGGAACTCATACCGATTTACCAAAAAGTAGTTAAAGCAGGCATGGCAGTTGGTGTGGAGGATTATGGCTCTTATTTCCTATATTTATGGTACAGGGTATGAGTCTGTGTAACTCTCACTAAATCACCTAATGGCACATACCCTCTGATTCTCAGTAAACACTTAACTAGACAGCCCTCTGACTGGGGCAAAACACACACACACACACACACACACACACACACACACACACACA